>NC_079896.1:11842558-12030670 GCF_024868665.1 Triplophysa rosa | reverse complement strand
GTAATAGAAGAGTCTAACAGTGACTGGGCGAGCCCGATAGTTTTAGTCCCTAAAACGGACGGCTCGATACGGTTCTGTGTAGACTATCGCAAGGTGAATGCCGTGTCGAAATTTGACGCGTATCCCATGCCGAGGATTGACGAGTTGTTAGATCGGCTAGGCACCGCTCATTTTTTTTCGACACTGGATTTGACGAAGGGATATTGGCAGATCCCCCTTTCTCCAGTGTCTAAAGAGAAGACAGCCTTCGCCACGCCGTTCGGATTGCACCAATTTGTCACCCTTCCGTTCGGCTTGTTCGGAGCTCCGGCCACCTTCCAGCGCCTTATGGACCGCATCCTCCGGCCACATGCGTCATATGCAGCTGCCTATCTCGATGATATTATTATCTACAGCAACGATTGGCAGCGGCATATGGAGCATCTGAGGGCGGTCCTGGGGACGCTGAGGGAGACCGGGCTCACGGCCAACCCGAAGAAGTGTGCGGTTGGGCGGGTGGAGGTCAGGTATCTGGGCTTCCACTTGGGTCATGGGCAGGTGCGTCCCCAAATTAACAAGACGGCAGCGGCTGCGACCTGCCCGAGGCCTAAGACCAAAAAGGAGGTGAGACAGTTTCTGGGGCTGGCGGGATATTACAGGAGGTTTGTGCCCAATTATTCGGAGCTTGCCAGCCCGCTGACTGATCTCACTAAAAAGGAGGCACCAGATCCGGTCCAGTGGACGGAGCAGTGCCAGCAGGCTTTTACCCAAGTTAAGGCTGCCCTGTGCGGCGGGCCGCTCCTACACTCGCCTAATTTTTCTCTTCCCTTTTTTCTGCAGACCGACGCGTCGGACAGAGGGCTGGGGGCTGTACTGTCCCAGGAGATGGGGGGAGAGGAACGGCCGGTGCTGTATATCAGCCGCAAGCTCTCAAAGAGGGAGGCGAAGTACAGCACCATCGAGAAGGGGTGTCTGGCGATCCGGTGGGCCGTTCTCACCCTCCGGTATTATCTCCTGGGGCGGGAATTCACCCTCTGGTCGGATCACGCTCCCCTCCAATGGCTCCACCGCATGAAAGATACCAACACGCGGATCACCCGTTGGTATCTGGCTTTACAGCCGTTTAAATTTAAGGTGATCCACAGGCCGGGGGCACAGATGGCTGTGGCCGATTTCCTCTCCAGGCGAAGGGGGAGGGGGGAGGCTGCAGGCCGGAGGGCTCCCCGGCCTGAGTCGGGCGGTGGGGGTATGTGGCAAGGGGGGTGTGATTTAGCGAGGTCTGCAGCGGGAGAGAAGGCTGAGAGAAGAGCGGTGAGTAAATGAGGTGCGAAGTGCAAATGATGATCAGCTGTCCTCTATTCCAGTAATTGGTGTGGGGATGCATATAAACAGCTCGGAGACAGAAGCCGGGTGTGTGAGAGCCAGCAGAGATTACTGCGGAGACGGCGAGAGAGAGAGAGAGAGCTCGAGAGAAGAGTGCTTCACGAAGGATCGTCAGCTCCGGTGGAACACGGAGGCTGGAAACAGAGGCACGCAGCGTCAGCATTGAACTTTGATTTGTTTATTAATAAAACGTAACTTCTCTCTGCAGTAGTCAACCTGTCCCCAATCTCTTCCTTCTCACCTACACGAACGTTTGTTACAAGGCGGTTAGGGAGTTGTGAGCGTATTCCACCCACGAGAGTTGTTGCCTCCAGAAACTGGGATTGCTGGATGTCAGACAGCGGAGTCTCCGTCCGAGTTCCTGGTTGGCTCACTCACATTGCCCATTGGTCTGAGGGTGAAAACCTGACGACAGACTCGCTGAGGCCCCGATCTGTCGACAGAACTCTTTCCAAAACCGGGAGGTGAACTGAGGACCCCTATCGGACACGACGTTGACCGGAAGGCCGTGTAGGTGGAAGACGTGGTCCACCATCAGTTGAGACATCTCCCGGGCGGACGGGAGCTTGGGGAGAGGGATGAAGTGGGCCGCCTTGGAGAATCGGTCCACCACCGTAAGGATTACGGTGTTCCCTCTAGACAGGGGAAGGCCAGTGACAAAGTCCAGGGCAATGTGTGACCACGGCCGAGAGGGAATGGGAAAAGGACGGAGCAGACCTGTGCTTGGGCGGCGGGCGGTCTTGCTTTGCATGCAGACCGGGCAAGCCAACACGAACTGTCTGACATCTATGGAGACCGACGGCCACCAAAACCGCTGGCGCACGGACGCCAGGGTCCCCTTAATTCCTGGATGGCCAACCAGCCTGGAGGAATGACACCACTGGAGGACCTCTGGACGCAGCGGAACGGGAACGAACAGGCACCCCGGGCACCCCCCTGGCACTTGCACCCCGCGACCGGCCTCCACCCACCGTTCGACCTCCCAGGCAAGAGCCCCGATGACCCTCTCCCGGGGGAGGATGGAGTTGACGGGTCTCTCTCTGCCTGGGCCCTCGAACAGGCGGGAGAGAGCGTCCGGCTTGACATTTTTGGAGCCGGGCCGGTAAGACAAGGTGAAGTGGAATCTGCCAAAGAACAGCGCCCAGCGGGCCTGACGCGAATTCAATCTCTTGGCTGAACGGACGTATTCCAGATTCTTATGGTCCGTCCAGACCAAGAATGGCTGTGTCGCTCCCTCCAACCAGTGGCGCCACTCTCCCAAGGCTAGTCGGACGGCCAGCAGCTCTCTGTTACCGATATCATAATTCCGTTCGGCGGGGCTGAGGTGAATCTGAGAATCTGTCTGGTAGCAGCGCTCGGCAGAAGAGACAACATGAGGGATAATCCAGGCTAGGAAGAACTTGACTGAGGCTTGGAGCAGAGACTTAGACAAGACAAGGTAAAAGTATTAACTTCTATAGATGAGCCGCAGCTACACCTAGGGCAGTCTGAACAGGCTGTAACATGCAACGGTCAGACATCAGACGAGAGACACTGAGGGAAAATAAAGGGGAGCATAACGAGGAGGGAATGGTTGGCAGGTGTGGGGTAAGTACCGGAATGAACTCTCTTAATGAGTGAAGTGTCAACAGGAGTGTAGGTGCGGAGTGGAAAATCACCAGTGCAGGGAAAATCCTATGGAGACACGAGGGCGGGGTGAATGACGCAGACACCGAGCACGCGGTCAGCCGACGACTTTCCACGTGCTCGACAAATAACAAAACAACCCACATGCAGATAATACCCTGACTAGACCAGGACCGTGACAGTACCCCCCCACCAGCGCCCCTAGGTGCTTAGGGAGGGGGCTCACCTCGTCTCCGGTGGAAGTCCATGATCAACGACCGGTCCAGCACATCCCGCGAGGGAATCCACGACCTCTCTTCTGCGCCATAACCCTCCCAGTCCACCAGGTACTGAAAGCCCCTGCCGCGACGGCGGACGTCCAGCAACTTCCTGACGGTGTATGCCGGAACACCATCCACCAACCGTGGGGGAGGGGGGGTGGGCCGAGAACTGGCTGGGTTGAGATGGGAGGTAACTACGGGTTTAACCCTGGACACATGGAATACAGGGTGAACTCGACCAAGAGTCGGAGGAAGCTTGAGCCGCACGGCTACCGGATTAACCACCTTGGCGATCCGGAATGGCCCAATGAACCTGGGCGCCATCTTACGAGAAGGCGCCCGGAGAGGCAGGTCCTTGGTGGAGAGCCATACCCGTTGACCGCGCACATAGGCGGGAGGAGAGATCCGGTGGCGGTCTGCTGCTGTCTTGGTCCTCAGAGTGGTTCGGGCCAAAACCTCTTAGGCCCTCGTCCAGTTCCGGTGGCATTGCCGGACGAACGCCAGAGCTGAGGGAAACGCAGCATCGAGTTCCTGGGAGGGAAACAGAGGTGGTTGATAACCAAGAGAACACTCAAATGGGGACATCCCTGTCGCTTAGGCGGGTAGGGAGTTGTGAGCGTATTCCACCCACGAGAGTTGTTGGCTCCAGGAACTGGGATTGCTGGATGTCAGACAGCGGAGTCTCCGTCCGAGTTCCTGGTTGGCTCACTCACATTGCCCATTGGTCTGAGGGTGAAAACCTGACGACAGACTCGCTGAGGCCCCGATCTGTCCGCAGAACTCTTTCCAAAACCGGGAGGTGAACTGAGGACCCCTATCGGACACGACGTCGACCGGAAGGCCATGTAGGCGGAAGACGTGGTCCACCATCACTTGAGGCATCTCCCGGGCGGACGGGAGCTTGGGGAGAAGGATGAAGTGGGCCGCCTTGGAGAATTGGTCCACCACCGTAAGAATTACGGTGTTCCCTCTAGACAGGGGAAGGCCAGTGACAAAGTCCAGGGCAATGTGTGACCACGGCCGAGAGGGAATGGGAAGAGGACGGAGCAGACCTGTGCTTGGGCGGCGGGCGGTCTTGCTTTGCGCGCAGACCGGGCAAGCCAACACGAACTGTCTGACATCTATGGAGACCGACGGCCACCAAAACCACTGGCGCACGGCCCCAGGGTCCCCTTAATTCCTGGATGGCCAACCAGCCTGGAGGAATGACACCACTGGAGGACCTCTGGACGCAGCAGAACGGGAACGAACAGGCACCCCGGGCACCCCCCTGGCACTTGCACCCCGCGACCGGCCTCCTCCACCCGCCGTTGACCTCCCAGGCAAGAGCCCCGACGACCCTCTCCCGGGGGAGGATGGAGTTGACGGGTCTCTCTCTGCCTGGGCCCTCGAACAGGCGGGAGAGAGCGTCCGGCTTGACATTTTTGGAGCGGGGCCGGTAAGACAGGGTGAAGTGGAATCTGCCAAAGAACAGCGCCCAGCGGGCCTGACGCGAGTTCAATCTCTTGGCTGAACGGACGTATTCCAGATTCTTATGGTCCGTCCAGACCAGTGTCGCCACTCTCCCAAGGCTAGTCGGACCGCCAGCAGCTCTCTGTTACCGATATCATAATTCCGTTCGGCGGGGCTGAGATGATGGGAGAAGAAAGCGCAAGGGTGCACCTTACTATCATGACTGGCACTCTGGGACAAGACTGCGCCTACTCCGACATCGGACGCATCGACCTCGACAATAAACTGGCGATCAGGGTCTGGAAAACAGAGCACAGGAGCAGAGACAAATCGGGACTTGAGTTTATCAAAGGCTACCTGCGCGAGGGAGTTCCAGGGGAACAGGACCTTGGTGGAGGTCAATGCGGTGAGCGGTGCGGCCACTTGGCCGAAACCCCGGATGAACCACCTGTAAAAGTTGGCGAACCCCAGGAACAGCTGCAGAGCTTTGTGAGAGTCGGGAACTGGCCATGTGGCGACAGCCTTGACTTTAGCATTGTTCGGTCCAATGCCTCGGGGTGAGATCACATGGCCAAGGAACGAAACAGTATAGGAGTGGAATTCGCACTTCTCCGCCTTGACAAATAATTGGTTCTCGAGAAGACGCCGGGGGACCTCTCTGACGTGTTGGGTGTGTTCCTGGAGAGAGGGGGAGAAAATAAGAATATCATCCAGGTACACAAAGACAAAGCGGTTAATCATGTCGCCCAGCACGTCATTGATGAGGCCCTGGAAGACGGCAGGAGCATTGGTCAGTTAAACGGAAGAACCAAATACTCCTAGTGTCTCAATGGTGTATTAAATGCCATCTTCCACTCGTCCCCCTCGCGGATGCGAACCAGGGGGTAGGCGTTGCGGAGGTCTAGCTTAGTAAAGACCCGAGCTCCCTGTAAAAGTTCGAAGGCAGACGACATTAAAGGTAAGGGGTATTTATTCTTTACCGTAATCTCGTTCAAACCTCAATAATCAATACACGGGCGTAGGGAGCCGTCCTTCTTCTGCACGAAGAAGAAACCCGCGCGGCCGGCGAGGAGGAGGGGCGGATGAGCCCGGCATTCAACGAGACGCAGATATACTTTTCCATGGACTCTCTTTCAGGAGCCGAAAGGGAAAATAACCGACCCTTGGGCAGAGAAGTGCCTGGGAGGAGGTCAATGGCGCAGTCGTAAGGTCGGTGCGGCGGAAGAGACATGGCACGGGACTTGCAGAACATGGTTCGCAGATCATGGTATTCCTCCGGAACCCCGGTCAAGTCGGCGACATCCACCTGCAACACAGGAGACACAGAGACAGGGGAGGGAGCAGGACCAAGACAAGGCACATGCCAAGCAGGGCTCCATGCTAAAATAGAAGTGTTCACCCAATCAATGTGAGGATTATGCTGTGACAACCACAGATCCGACCTCATCACCACGTGCCAACCTGTCGAACAAGCCGGTCATCTCTTCGCGGAACTCCCGGAACGAACGACAACAAGGGTCCTGGGCCTCCCGACTAGACCAGGACCGTGACAAAAGATTTTGGCTACTCTACCCACCTCTGGTGATATGCTTTAGTTTTTTTTATCCTATTCACCTGCATTGCCTGCAAGTTAGCACATTTTAATTACTTAATGCCTACATATCAATGAGGCGATTCTGATGACGTCATTAATTATACTGTATTCAGCTGTCGTTACTTCATTTAGTTAGCATGTAAGTTAATAATATACTGCCTTAGCGAAACTTTAGCTAACTCAGCTCATAAGTGATGGATGTTAGCAAAACAATATTTGCGGTTTGTCTTTTGGATAATTAGCTGTGAATTCGAGGCACATGTAGCTAGTCTGTTCATCACCACTCACCTCCACGCCAAGACAAACGCTACTGGAAAGGAGGGAGGGCTTCACTTCTGCGGCTCTCTGCCTGATGTGCCAAACGTGCTACACACAGCTGTTCTCAGTGTGCTGCGCGTGCCCGCTATGCGCTGCTGCGCGCCTGCGACGCGGATGGAAGAAAGGCATCGGAACTCTCAACATTTCCCGACCTGTCCTGAGATGTTCTATTTGTTTGACAGGGAAAGCTGTGTGCGAACAGAAACACATACGCGCGCACACACACATATTCATTTATTTTAAAAAATCCCAGAAAAAAGGGCACTTTCTCTCGAGGAAGAAAATGGGCGTGGGCTCAAGCCCCCAAAGCCCCCCCCCTCTGCACCTGCCTGCACGTGCCTACCATCTAGCTTTTGTAATTCTCTGTATTAATTATGGACCACACGCCATATCCAAAAATGTTACCAACAAATAAATGATTTGCAGCTAATGTAAATGTGGATGATTTTAAAAGGCAGTATGTGCAAGCAATCTGAATGTTGGTACACATATACATCATTGAGGAGGCACTTACCTTCGATAGCTCAGACCCTATAAAGATATGCACAGCTAACTAGCTTATTATATTTCTCTTTTCATTCAAATTGAAATTCACATATGGACCTCTAAAGTGACTTTGATTGAACAGATCGGACGTGGCCTAATTAAACCGTATGCCTGCTTCATTTCTGTGCCTCTGAAGGACATTATGATCCATCACAGTGGTCACCCTGCTCCCACATCATACACGCATGCATGATGCTGTGAGCATGTTTGTTTCTTAATATTGGTTTAAAAGATCAATACAAAACCCAAATGCTAGAGAAATAGATTCGCTGTTGTAAATCAAAGCACAGTATTTCATCATGTAGACTTGAATTAGATGCACTGGACGTGCTTCTAGAATAAACACTTCTAATATAAAGAAATACAAATGTTTCACAGCTGTTAATATTACACTGTGCTTTTCAACATCCTTGCTGGAATTCTACAGCAAAATTCTACAGCCGCAGAAAATATTCCACTCCCAAAAAATGTTCAGGTTTTCTAAATGTATTACTTCGGTAGACACACTGTATGTGTTTGAATAAAAAATATTTTTTGTTTTATTCTGTGAAAAAGTGAAAACATTTCTCGCAAATTCCAAATGAAAATATTGTTTTTTATTTGTGGAATTGTTTGCAGATCTTCAATACTGCAAAGAAAACAAGTTCATATTCAAGGTCAAACAACACAATTTGTTTTCAGTTGTATTTTAGGATCAGTTAAAAAGGAATATGATGGAATAAAACTTATTTTTCTCTTCTTTTACATTGCTAATGGGTCATTCCCGAGGTTTGTTTCTATTGAAATTCAATAGACGCTAGAATGGAATTGGCACAATACAAGCAGAAATGCAAATGGAAAAACTGGAATGGTCTCCTTCCTTTTTCTACAGCTGTGTATTGCAGGGCTCCTTTTTTATACTTGCATTCGTTTTTCATTCAGACGCACTGACATAAATCAGTGTTCCACATTGACCAACAGTCCACAAGTTAAATTAAGTATTAATAATTGATTTAAGGTTTCTGCACACAGTTTCTTTTGTACCTTAAATATTTTCACAATATTTTTTGTACGATTCCTCAATGCAAAAAAGTTAACGATTAATAGAATTTGAGGTCTTTTTTCATTGCTTTTCCAAATTTCCACAAATCACCAAACAGAGCAGAGAAGATGTTTTCTCACTGGAGTAACCATAGCAGCAGTGGGGCATGTAGTTATTTCAGGAGCACAAATGGATTGAATAAATGAAACAGATGTATTTAATGAATGAAACTGAATGAATATCAAATTCTAGATATTAAAGATTTATTGCAACAGCAGATATTTTTGCAGCTATAACTAAAACTGATTCAAAGTGTAATGTGTTCTCAAAAGCTAACCAAGCATGCTGTACATTTCATTTGGTATATGTTTATTTCTTGTTTCTTTATTTCATTTACTTTTTCGTGTAACGACAGAGGAGAAATTATTTGTTATGAATATATCTCTCCAGGGACCTCCAGCGTATCTGCTAAATAAATAATTTGGCCTCAGTGACAGCGAGGGAGACTTTAACAAACTCCATCTGCCTTGATGGATTAAGCAGTACCTTGCAGGGTCCAAACGTGGAGCCCTATTAGAGGCTTATAAAATGTGTGAAGTTCATGCTCTTAACACAAAACTTCATTGTTTTTGCTTCAACATTAACACCTTTAAATGTTTATTGTTACTTGGCACAATAAAGCATGTTTGTTGATGAGTGTTTCTGCAATGCACTTAAAATGAGACTCCACTTTGCTTATTTCCAAGGTGGCTTTTGGCCCAGCTGGTAAAAACTAAAGTGTTCATTACAAGGCTTAAAAAAAAAAAATTCTCAGTCTTCACAGGGCACGCTGACAGTGTGCAGGGACATTTGCCAGGTGTTGATACTCTGGCCTTGCATGACTTACATATGCACCGGAGTCGTCAAGGAAACACTTTCTCATCGCTCAGCAAACAAGACATCCTTTAATACATAAACAGATGTAGTTTAGATGACCGAAGGTGATGTGTTTTTTTAAACAAAATGCTTACTTGACGTGCCTGCTCACAATAATGTTGTTTACTTGCTGCTAAATGCTCCATGATGTTTGGAAGGGCGGTTTTTATTAACTCTGCAATCCCATCAACATTCAGGACAATAGTCAAGCAATAGTGTTTTTCTAAGGTAGCAATTTGATGCAAATGCATTTGAGGAATCTTCTCAGGACGTCGTGCAAAACAGACGGAAAATCACAGGTATACTTAGGAGGCATCAGTGAAAGTTAGATCTTAGAATTTTAAGAATGTTAAGGTGCGTAAAAAAATCCAGCCATATAAAGGGTAATATATATATATATATATATATATATATATATATAAGAAAATATATTTTCTTCACTATAACAATATTTATTCATCCTTTATTCAGATAATAATATAATTTGTATTTGGGGGTGAACTATCCCTTTAAGCCATACACACCTCCAGAGTGAGAAAAGATCAATCACTTGGACCCCACTCACCCAGGTCACTCCCTCTTCGAACTGTTGCCATCTGGCCAGCGCTACAGAGCACTGACCACCAGAAAAGCCAGACACAAGAACAGTTTTTCCCCGCAGGCTATTCTCAGAACAATTAAAAGCTCTTACTACACACTATCCATCACATTGTACACTTGCACATTGCACATAGCATCTGGAAACTACATTGTAAGAAACAATACGTTAAACCTGTAAATAACACATCTGCACACTCATTTAAACAATTATATTTTGTTTTTGTCTATATTTTTTAACTTTTTGTATATAGTACATTCTTTTATTTGATTTAATTCTCTTTTTTTCTATCTTAATGTATATTTGCACTACGTTTGCACCATGTGTACACTTTCTTCCAGAGGTGGGTAGAGTAGCCAAAATCTTTACTCAAGTAAAAGTACAAGTAACTAGAGAAATTGTTACTCAAGTAAAAGTAAAAGTCACTGTTTTAAAAACTACTTGAGTAAAAGTAAAAAAGTATGCAATGAAAAAACTACTCAAGTAGCTAGTTACTTAGTTACTTTGTATCTGATTATATAGGCCTACTACATGAAATTAATATTAGCGCCAATATTTTAATAAATATTTTTATTATCATAAGCAGATATCTTTGCAATATACTAGAGAGACTAAAGAATAGACAAACACAGAAAAGACAAGCATTTCTGTAAATTTCATCTAGTCCTGATGTAAATGTAGTTTACACAACTTATTTAGAATAATAGACCATGTCAAACTAAAGCATGAACTAAACTCAGAGCATTTCCTAAGATGATCTAGAACATCTGCAGTGCTCTCTTAAATGAAATACACATTTTTGAACAAAGCTCATGTTTTCTCGTGTTGTGTCACGTGTGTGTTGTGAAAAGCTCTTACTTGTAAACAAACAGTAAACAGTGAACCACACGCCCATCAACACGTTTTCTTCCTTCTGTTCTTCAAATGTATATTTCTGCAAGCCCACGTCTCTGTGTCTGACAGGTAACGCGCATGTTGCTGTGTCTGACAAACAGGTCGCGCGGGTGCGCGCATATGGTGGGCATTTATCATTGCTGGCAAACAATATGACACATTTGCAGTTTTGATTGTATAGATATAGATTAATATCCACTTCATCCAACGCTCTTTGTGTTCTGCGTGTTCTTAAGTTTCGCGCTACGAGGAGTGAGTAATCCTGCTTCAGATGATTCAGATCGTGCTGCGAACTGAACAAATCATTTGAACTGATTCATTAGCCTATTCAAATGGTTTTGCCCATTGTTCAATTAATGCTTTCAAAAGAATCGACTCAAAAGAATCGATCGCTCGGGAATGCCTGTACAAAGAGACGACAACCTTGAAATAAACAACGCGTTTTAAAAAGCATATTTTAAAATGAAGGAACGAAGGAACGTCACGCAATGTAAGTTATGTAACGAAGTAAAAGTACAGATTTTCTATTAGAAATGTACTCAAGTAAGAGTAAAAGTACACACTTTTAATTTTACTTAAAAAGTACATATTTTCCAAAATGTTACTCAAGTAAATGTAACGAAGTAAATGTAGCGCGTTACTACCCACCTCTGCTTTCTTCTGCACTAAGCTCCTGTCACCAAGTCAAATTCCTTGTGGGTGTAAACATACTTGGTAATAAAGCTCCTTCTGATTCTTCTTCTTCTTCTGACATAAGTCACATGGTTGCAAAATCACATGACACGACATGGCATCCAACTTAAACATCTTTTGTTTGCTTAGGATACAACAGGGATCAGAGAAGGTCAACTGATACTTGTCATTCTTGAAGTCATATCATGTCTACTCAAGGTTTCTGAGGGCATAAGGTTAATGTCTCTGGTTGATGTTTTGGTTACAGTCCTGTGTGACAGCTTTTTGGCCAATATACAACCAGTGAGCAATAACAAGATTGGAGAAAAATCTGCTGTAGATAACCCAAGAGCAACGCACCACCGAGACCACCGTATCTCACAAAGGTCACATGACCGGTAAGTGTCTCCAACAAAACGAGTTTTACAGTCCATTACTCTGTGAATTGCTCACCAGGTTGGAGCATCTGCTTGATTTAACTGAGTGATTGCCGTACGTGTACATATTGTCTATTTCAGCTTAAGTTTACCTTTTCTATGAGCAGAAGACCCCATGAGCCCAAAAGAGCCTGGGAGGAGTAATTTGAGACGATAAAGAGGTTTAGGGTACCATCTTTTACGTTTTGCAAAGGAGGACATTTTAAATGACAGTAGGAAGGAAGAGCTAAATTTCCCCTATAGAAATGTATGAAGTTTTTCCAATGTAGTGCCAGACCTTAAGAGGCATTTGGGAAGAAAAATCTAAAGTTCATAAATCAACTGCAGACATATTTTAGAAACTATCTTATAGGCTGTCTATGTCTCTTTAAATAAGAGACCCATTTCATTCCCATTACTTCCATCTGGAAAGGTGCACATCTCAGAGTAAGAGCCCAGCGGACAACACATCAAACTTTCTGCACTGAGGAGGACATCTTAATCTAGCACTGAAACACCTGTTGTGTACTGTTGAGCAATTAAGTAAAGGTGAAAATTTGCATGTAAGCAAATTAACTTTTGGTAAAGCTGTTATGAGATCCATGAGACTGGATCTTAAAATGAAATTTGGGAGATGATTACCATGCTTGTTCTAAAAACGTGCATGTAGCTGTTATGCTGTAGTTTGGATGAAAAAGTTAAATATTTCAAATATTTTTCTTTTAGAGGTAGAGAGTTATCCTAAAATGTTTTTGTAATCTAAAAGTCAATTTTTATTTTACATGTATCGTTCATAAACATTGGAATGTTTCATGACATTTCCTTTATGACATTTTATTTCCAGAACAACATAACACTGAAATGACTCTTCTGGTCCTAAATGTTCACTCTGAACATGGTCTGTTTCAGTTGACTAGTTTCTGTGCCTCTTCTACATTTAACATAATTACGAGACATTTACCAAAATGCAATGGAGCAAAAAGACAAAGCCGCTATTTACTGAATTCTTGGGGCGTAAACATTACACAGTGGAAACAACATTAGACAAACAACAACCGGATAACATTATTACTGTGCTTTACTAGGCTGTACTGAACAAGGTTAAATACCAATATCATGAATATCAAGCTCGGAGGGACATCATGCTAGTTAGGGAGTTTCCTGGCACTGTGCCTTTGAAAGCATCTAATGGAAGCTAATGGAAATTGAAATAAATGTACTAGTGAACAGGGTATTGTAAGAAGCGGACAAATGAGCGGAAGTTATTTACTTTAACAAAAAAGCATGAATACCTCACTTTTTCTTTCTCATTAGTCCCATTGTTAATAAAGCCTAATGAGGTTTAATTGACTGATTAGTGCTGCCCCTTGCAGGTTTGATAACTGTGCTCACAAAGCGCACACAATAAGAAACGATCAGTATAACAAGTTTGGCATGAGGCTGCATTTCAAAAGTTAGAGCTACTCAAAGCTTTGACTTAAGATACTTTTTTGGTTTTTTAATTAATACTCAGTCAAGTTGGTGTCAAAAGTAAGAAATTCTGTAAAGTATAACCTTGAGTGCTTGAAACACATTTTTGTGATAATTCATTTGATTCATTTAAAAAAGATAAGTGATCACTCATGTTCTTTTGAAAATACTGCCAGCAATGATTGATTTTTTAAAAAGTCGATTTAAGTGTTTTACTGACTTTGAAATAGAGATAGATCATTTCCACATAAACAAAATTGTTAAATCCATCTCTCTGGATATTGTCCTGGATGTTGCCTAAAGGTGCCTTGAGTTGAATGTGAAGTCCTTAAAGAGATAGTTCACCTAAAAATGAAAATTCTGTCATCATTTACTTACCCTCAAGCTGTATACTTTTCTTTGTTCTGTTGGACACAAGATATTTGGAAAAATGTTAGCAATTTTCAGTACTGGGATATGATTGACTACCTTAGTAGAAACAAACTGCATATTTTCTTTGTTCTGTTGAACATAAAATAAGATATTTTGGAAAAAAGTAGGAAAACAAACAGTTCTAGGGCACCTTTGACTACCATTTAAATTTTCCCTTCTATGGTAGTCAATGATGTTTGCTAACATTCTTTCAAATATTCCCCTTTATGTTCAGCAGAACCAAGTAATTTATACAGATTTAGAGCAACTCGAGGGTGAGTAAATGATGACAGAATTTTCCATTTTAGGTGAACTATCCCTTTAAGAATTTTGTGCAGCACTACATACATGTATACCTGGGAGTGCTCATTCTCTCAACAACTATAACCAAAAGGATTTCCTGGACTTTAGTCTAATTTGGTTTTCAAGTTTTCAGTTTGAAGTGATAAAGTGAATAACATTGATTCTAACAGGAACTAGAAAGTGCCTCATTTAAAATCTCCCACAGCTCCTCATTAAAAGGAATGAATGCTTTTACATTCTCAGTCACATTTGTATGAATCTATTATGATAGTGATTCTAGAATTCTAAGATTCTAAGAATTATATCATAACAACAGAATGATCAGATTTACACACTTATTTTGACAAAAAATTGTATTTCCACCTTCAAGACCGTATATATTTGGTGGAAGACCTTAAAGTCAGACTTGTTTACAAACCCTGTCCTGTCAAATAGATTCAAGATTTTTTTTTTTTTTTGATTCAAGATGGCGCCGCGGATGGCTGCCTCGGTTTGGAGTGCTCTAGTACTTATGTCTTTTTTGTTTGTTTTTCCTGTTTTAAGCTACTCTTCTTCTATCACCTTTACCAGGGACGAATTGCTTAACATTAAGCAATGCCCTTCTATCAATCTTTTCCCTAATTTTGAAAATTCAGACGTCTTACTGGACATTTTACTCGGAGGAGCGGCAGCTCTGTACAAACGCTCTAAAAGACGCAAGCGGGGAAAGCGAGCGGGTGCGCTCGTCAGACTCCGACGACGCGGATTTAGGACCCCGCTGCCGAGTATACACCTGGCGAATGTCCGCTCCCTTACCAACAAAACGGACGAAATACTCTTACTCACCAGGACAAACAAAGATTTTTCCAACTCCGCTGCGCTGTGTTTCACAGAAACATGGCTCAATGACACCATACCGGACAGCGCGTTACATCTGCCGGGTTTTCAGCTGTTCAGAGCGGATCGCATTGCCGAGTCAACAGGGAAGACACGTGGTGGTGGATTATGTTTTTATATAAACGAAGGTTGGTGCAGAGATATAACAACACTGAAGAAGATGTGCTTTTCGTACTTAGAAGCGTTCTCTATCAACTGCAAACCTTTTTATTCGCCACGCGAGTTTTCCTCATTTATTCTCGTGAATGTTTACATTCCTCCACATGCTTGTGCGAGCGCGGCGCTGCAACAGCTGGCGGATTACATCACTGACACGGAGCAGCAACACCCGGATTCTCTTATTATTATTATTGGGGACTTTAACAGAGCAAACCTCTCCCGTGAGCTGCCAAAATACAGGCAGCATATCACATGCCCCACCAGAGACAGCAACATTCTGGATCACTGTTACACCACAATACGGGATGCATACCACTCTGTTCCCAGAGCAGCTCTGGGTCTCTCTGATCATTGCCTGGTTCATCTTCTTCCGACCTACAGACAGAAGCTTAAATCTGCCAAGCCTGTAGCAAGAACAGCAAAGAGATGGAGCAGCGAAACAGAGCGGGCCTTACAAGCCTGTTTCGACTGCACGGATTGGAGTGTCTTTGAAGCTGCAGCCACTGATCTGGATGAGTTAACTGACACAGTGACATCCTACATCAGCTTCTGTGAGGACATGTGTATTCCCACCAGGACTCGCTTAACATACAACAATGACAAACCATGGTTTACAATGAAACTGAGACAGCTTCGTCAGGCCAAAGAAGATGCTTACAGAAGTGGGGACAAAGTCTTGTATAATCAGGCCAAAAACACACTGACAAAGGAGATAAGAGCAGCTAAGAGAAGCTACTCTGAAAAGCTGAAGAACCAGTTTTCAGCCAACGACCCTGCATCGGTGTGGAAAGGCCTGAAAGACATTACCAACTACAAGCCATCATCCCCTCAGTCTATGGGTAATCAACGACTGGCTGACGACCTGAACGACTTCTATTGTCGTTTTGAAATGCAGAGTCTCACCCTTCACACCCGCCCTGACCCTATCTCTGCTATACCATTAACACCTCCTCTTGACATTCAACCTGCACTTAAGATCTGCGAAGAGGATGTTTGCCAGCTTTTCCGCAAACAAAAGATCAGAAAAGCACCAGGCCCAGACAATGTCTCACCCTCCTGCCTGAAAGTCTGTGCGGAGCAGCTGTCGCCCATCTTCACTAATATTTTTAACAGATCTTTGGAGCAGTGTGAAGTCCCTTCATGCTTCAAACGCTCCACCATCATCCCTGTACAGAAGAAACCCAAAATATCTGGACTTAATGACTACAGGCCTGTTGCTTTAACATCTGTGGTCATGAAGTCATTTGAGAGACTTGTACTGGCCCACCTGAAGGACATCACCAGACCACTTCTTGATCCCCTCCAGTTTGCTTACCGAGCAAACAGGTCTGTGGACGATGCAGTAAACATGGGACTGCATTACATCCTACAACACCTAGACAGACCAGGGACTTACGTCAGGATCCTGTTTGTAGACTTCAGCTCGGCCTTCAACACCATAATCCCAGACCTCCTCCTGCCCAAGCTTACCCAGCTCTCTGTGCCAACCTCTACCTGTCAGTGGATTATTAACTTCCTGTCGAACAGGCAGCAGCTAGTGAGGTTGGGAAAATTTAAATCCAGCACATGTACCATCAGCACCGGAGCTCCTCAAGGATGTGTTCTTTCTCCACTGCTATATTCACTCTACACAAACGAATGCACCTCTACAGACCCTTCTGTCAAACTCCTGAAGTTTGCAGATGACACCACAGTCATTGGCCTTATTCAAGACGGTGATGAATCTGCCTACAGAAAGGAGGTTGCTCAGCTGGCTGCCTGGTGTAGTCAAAACAACCTAGAGCTGAATGCATTCAAGACAGTGGAGATGATAGTGGATTTCAGAAGGAACCCTCCATCACTTCCTCCCCTCACCATCCTGGACAGCACTGTGGATACTGTGGAGTCATTCAGGTTCCTGGGCTCCACCATCTCTCAGGACCTGAAGTGGGAGTCCCACATAGACTCCATTGTAAAGAAGGCCCAGCAGAGGTTATACTTCCTCCGTCAATTGAGGAAGTTCAACCTACCACAGGAGCTACTGACCCAGTTCTACTCAGTGGTCATCGAATCTGTTCTGTGCACTTCAATTACTGTTTGGTATGGCTCGGCCACCAAATCAGACCTACGAAGACTACAACGGACAGTTCGTAGTGCTGAGAAAATTATTGGTGCTCCTCTGCCCACACTTCAGGACCTGTACGATTCCAGAGTGAAAAACAGGGCAAGAAAAATCATCATTGACTCCACACACCCAGCACACAAACTCTTTGATCTGCTGCCCTCTGGCCGGCGCTTTAGAGCACCAAACACCAGGACTTCCAGACACAGAAGCAGCTTCTTCCCCCAGGCAATCTCCCTCCTAAACAGATAACTGCTCCTTAAGAGCAATATTCCACTTCCACTACTCCTATAGTGTGCACTATAGTGCCTTATTATATCTACATCTTATGTATACATGTATATAACACTACCTCTACTTACTAAATTATCCATTTGCACAAGTGTACATACAATCTGTTTATATGTTTATTCTACTATATACTACCCTGTACAATGTCTCTTATATGTTATTATCCCCCATTTTCTGTAAAATAGTCTTTATTTTATATATGCACAATTTAGAATCTTTTAGACTGTAAATCGTATTATATTGTATTGTCATTGTGTTGAATGTCTGTACTAGAAGCTTCCAACACCAAAGAAAATTCCTTGTGTGTGCAAGCACACTTGGCAATAAAGCTCTTCTGATTCTGAAGATGACACTTCCTGGAAAACAAAACAGTACTCTTGTCGTGTCATTGACAAGCTGTATGTAATAATAAAAAAAGCAAGATTAAATTCCATTTTACATTCTGAGATAATATGAGATGTCTCCAGAAGAAGATATAAATATGGATTGTGACAACAAATCTATAAAAACAAGCTTATTAAAATTCTTTTAGAATTTGGTATTTTACTGAATCAACCCTGAGTTTATGAAAAATTACCAGTTCTTTGAATTTCATAAACAACAGAAATTCATGAGGGAATGAGGGAATAAAAAAACAGAGACACCCTGTCTATCAGTATTATTTCGACTAGCATCCATTAAATGAGAAGAAAATAGAGACATATGTCGCCAAGATTATGACAGAACAGGAATGGAATGCAAATAGAGGGACAGTCTCAAAACCACTTCTCTGCCTCAGACTGCATCCTTGAATACTTCCCCTGGAATTCCATAGAGTTAAATTTGTTATCTAGTGTCCACAGTTTTCTTGTTTAGCATCTTTCAGTGGTCAGCAGATAGATCCACATTTGTCTCACAATTTCTAAACACACCCACTCAAAGCCATAATTTCAAGATGTTCAAATGCACACAAACACATTCAGGAGTCTCTAAATAATTAAGAAATAGAATAAAAATAGTTTTGTGAGAAATGTTTTCATCTTCTCAGTAATTGTGAGTCATCTGAGGACCAATAGGCTGCATGTCTGTTTAATAATATATATAATCTATGACATCATCTACAGTATCTTCACTTCATAAAAACATTATATAAAACTCAAAATGTTTGCGTGAGCTTCCTCTTTAAAAGTGATGCCAAACAAACTAAGCAACCCTATTAAGTTATAAGAGCAGTAAAGAAACAAAGGGCTACAGATAGTCTAGTTTCAGATCACCAATTTGCTGAGTTTACACTATCCCAGTCCTGAATCACACCTTCAGTGTCCATCTGACACATCCGATGAAGCTGCACTTCAGGGCATCTCAGTAGTGTACATCTAATTGCTCTCAGGCCCCTTAGCAGCCTTATATTAATTCGAACCCCAGGAACCATTGATTCCACTCCTCATTAGTGTTTCTTTCTAATTATGTAAGACTTACTGGCAATTGAAAAGCTTTTAGACCCCTTAGAGAACTCTCCAGCGCAACATAGTTTGCAAATGAGCTCTGAGTATCTCTTGGGAAGCATAGTAACACTCAGTAGAGCACCATGGAGATTTGGCAGAAATTGTACAGTGCACACAGAGTTTAGGCTTGGACCACCCTCACAGCTGTGGAGGCATTAAGATAAACAGAGTGCTGTCCATAAGGTCTGATTAATAAAGTCAGCTGTGATGTCAAATTGAATAGCAAGATCAACACATTACGCCTGTTAAAGGTGCAATAAGCGATTTTTGAGAAACTGTGGTGCAATTTGAAATGGATACTCAAACAAACACAACCATGCTCAAAAGATACACACTCCTGCGTTCCTTGCTCCACCCTCGCCTCTGATTGGCCAGTACATTCACACTCTGAACTGTGATTGGTTGTAATGCTTAATGCAGTAGCAAATCAAAATTTCTTGCTGTATTCGACATTCGTTCATTTTCACTTAATCTTATATAGATTGCGACTATCGTAGTTAGCTGTTTTGCCCTTTTGTATTGAATTTGAATGGCATTTTTTGTTCACCCTGTTGTCATTTTTGCCAAAGCCTCTAGTAATTTCCGACCCTGGTGTAAACATAATGTACAGCATGTTGGGAACCAATCTCTCTTATCTAATTAATCATCTGTTAATAGAGCCTAACATTTACTAACACAATGAAAAGGCTAAAGACCCAATGCTAAATTGTGAATCATACTTAAAATACAATGTTTCCTTCTTGTGTATCTCTAAATCAGCATATTCTCTCATGCAACTGCACTGGGCTGCCGCTGAACGTCAAAATAAAAGCTTTGTTCAACAAGAGGTGACAGCAGATTTCAATCTATCAAATCAGTAGCAAATCAAATTTTGGGGTGACACCAAGGGTGGCCACACTGGACCCCCTCTAGCTCCGCCACTGAACGTCTTTTGTAAAACAAAAACAATACAGTCATCCTCAGTCACCAATGAATATTGAATATTCTTCAACAGTCTCTCCTCTTATTTTCCACAGACGAAATAAAGCCATATGGTTTTGGCATGACCAAAGGGAGTAATTTACTTTCCCTTTAAAAAGCAACTTCTTAATAAGACTTCCATTCTATTATACACTATACAACAAAGTGGTGTTTTGACATTGAACCCACTAGAGTGCAGTTAAATTAGAATGATGCATGAACCATTCACAGCATTTCCGCACTGAGCCTTGAGGTACAACAGTCTAACAGCTCAGTATTTCATCATTCATGAGCAAACTCCTAGAACACAACCTTCAGGATGTAATCAGATGCCTTATGCTTGAATGCTCAAAGAAATACAAAAGAGATACCTGTATATTTTTATTTTCAAAATTGTGATTGACATTATAAAATGGTGTGGACATGCCAAGCCATATGAGCTGACAAGGGGCGAATAATGATATTCAAAGCCATGGCTGAGTAGCCGTACAATGGTAATGTGATTAGGCTGTGGTTAGATCTGTCAAAGGGACATTATAAAGATTGAGAAAACGACTCTTATAAATCATTGTGTTTGTACATTCAACACAATTACCATACAGATGCATTTGCATTTAAATGACACTGGTGTAAACAGGCTGAAAAATAGTTAAAAAAAATAGTTCGTGAAATCACACGGTTTATTTCTAGAGCAAGTTTGAGTCTAGCATTAAATGCGTTCTCTCCCTGTCTCCAATAAATTGTCTTGTCCTTTCATCACAGTTTCAAACCTAAGTGTGTCATTTCGGCAAACAGAGCAGAAAATAACACTTGCTTTTAAATAGGTTTTCTAAACATTGCCCAGTTTTCTCTTCTAGCTGTTAACTCTGTGTAACTTTGTTCTTCTAGACTAGAGTACAAAAAGTGTTTTTACTCTGAAAAAATTAAACATTGACAAAAGGGAAAAAAAATCTGTACCATGTAAAGGTTACCACGGGTAACCACAATGAACTTTCCAAGTTTGGGTGTATATTATATAAGGGGATGTTTTGGAGATGCTCTGGAAATTGGTCCACTAAGTGTTAAAATCTTGATTGCTTAGATCGAAGAGCAAGATGGTCTTCATGTTGTTTGTGGAATTTTCTGAGACATTCAAAACTTCTATAATGAGGATCTCTAAAAGTTTCTGACTTTAATTACTGACTCATGGTCACTCCAACTAAGTAAGAGGTTTGGCCAGTTTTTTAAATGTATTTAAGACTAATCTTATTGCTATTGCATGCAATGTCATTTTAGAAAATGTGATTCCAAATTTATTTGCGGAGGATTTGCATGTTGTGCTCCAGCATGACAATGCCCCGTGTATAAAGCATCGCCCATAAGGAAATTATTTATTGAGTCTGCTGTGAAAGAACCTGATTGGCCCGCACAACCTCTCCGCACACATTTGAGATTAATTGTAAGGAAGAGTGTGATCCACACTCAACCAACTTTATTAGTGCCTGACCTCAGAGATGCTCCTTTATCTAAATTGGACCAAATCCATGCATCCCTGTTTCAAGTGGTAAACCTTCCTATATAAGTGGATGCTGTTTAAAATGATCGGCTCTTCATTAAGCCAGTGTTCTGTGCAGATGTGTTTACCAGTTCAGCAGAGTTGCAGAGTTGTTTTTGAAGCTTGAGGAGAGAAGAAGCTCTTCTAGTCTTGTAATCAGTGATGTTGCCATGACAATCGATCCAATGCAGCAAGTATAGCTAACGGCTGCTGCTTGTCTTGGGATACCAAGGAAGGAAAATATTGACTTTCCGCAAAAAAAACGGATGTCCCAACATCACAATCATTTAATCCTTCAAGTATTTGTTGCTGTGGTATTTGTCAGGGCCCTGTAAGGTAAATTTTTAAAGCCAAAGCTGGGACACTAAACCATGAACTGTCACCAGCTTCTGAGATTCAGAGATGTTGTTCTGACCTTTTAAAGCTGAACGGGAGAAAAGGGTCTGGTTGAAATCAAAATCACGATGACTGTAATGACTGAAGTAATTTGATGATACCTAAAAACTGAAGGTAAACAAAGGCTAAATCACTGATTATATAACTGGAAATGTGTTTGTTTGTTTTAAATTACATTACTCATAACATTTTTATATCAAATAAATGACTTTTTTAAAACAAAAACAAAATAAAACAAAAATCTTTTTTGAAACAAAAATGTATCACCATGACAACAGCATGCTACAGAAGCCCCTTAGCAACAAAAAATGTACTTTTCAAAGAATAAAAATATGCTGGGTACAAGAAAATCTGCACTTACCATTCTCCAGTGGTATTGAAAATTAATTTATCACGTGCATCATTTTCAAAATATTGTAGGAAAGAGAGACTTTACTGTAAGCTAATAATGATATCATATTGAAAATGCATTAGCTGAATTAATATGGGTGTCTTTTGATGTATTTTGATAAAGTACATTTATTTTATTAGAAAATTTTATTACAACTTTCATTACCTTCTTATGCATGCGAAGTAAGAAACCTTAGAACCTCATTGCTATTGATTTCTGGCACAGACATCTTGGCATAAGTACAGCAGAGCTCCAGACTGCCAGATAACCATTATGTGCATTAGCCAATTGTATGGTTTTGAAATAATCGTTGGGTCTTCAAAAACCCACTAATGGATTGCTATTTTTGTTCTTCTTTTAGAAAGGGATCTTCTTCCCTTTGATACCTGTGAAAATTGTTTCTTACGTTTTTTAAAAAGAAAATGAATACACGCAATTTATCTCCTGTATACAGCTGGAAATAAGTTTAGGATCACTAAAGCTTACACTTACTCTTCTTTATTTATGTTTTTAGAGCATTTTAGAATAACTAAATTTAAAAACTAAATCCCAATTTTAACTGTGGGAATTAAAAAGAAATGAAATATTTGAGCATGTCCAAAGTAGTCACCCTGGCCTTTGCCTATAGAATTTTAAAAATCGCACACTTGGCTTTTTATCATCTGACTTTTTGAACAGCATTGAAGGTATTTACATCTATGCTGGACTCCTGGCTTCTTTTTATTTATGATTTAAATAAAAACAAAAATATATGTGATCCCAAACTTTTCACTGGTATTTCGAGGTGAACTTGACCTATGACCAGAGGGTATGTTGTCATAATGGCTTTTACCAATTACAGACATCATTTCCAGCTCATTAATACTTTGATAAAACTGACAGCGATTTACTGGAAAAATCAGCCAACGTAAACAACAAGGAGACGGGGGGAAGGCATAAACAAGAAACTGTTGAAACAAGGAACTGTTGTTTAACAACAAAAAACTTCTTAGCACATGCAAAACTGTTACATAAACAGTGGTCATCACATATGATCTTATCTGAAAGTGAATCTCTCACAGTCCCTGCGGCCACAAAACAAAACGCTGTATGACCCTTTAAAGGTGCAGTGAACTGGCCGTTTTTATTGTTTTATACGATTGTCTAATGTATGACGTTCGCGTGGTTTTTACATTCGAAAACATCAAAATCAATAAGTAATAGGCTATTTTCTACCCTGGTTTTGAGGCCGGCTGGAGAAGGTTATGCAGCGACTTTAACGGCATGATGCTTACACTCAATAGTGTTCTATCTGGTTCCGTGCAGCTTGTGTTCAGTACTGTCATGCGCGAACCAGTGGGCGGGGCTCAAGAAGTAGGCGTTGATATTCTTCTGTGGAGGCGGTGTTCAACCTATCTATGTCATAGATAGGTGCATTCCAGGACCTGCCGTTCGCTGAGCCTCGTGTCAATAACAGTTGTTATTTCAGTAACACGGGTGTTTTCAGGTCTGACACTTATAGGATGTTTGCTTGAATACGATTCCCTCTTATATAACAAAAGCTCGGGTTAAAATAGTGGTCCTAGTTCACTGCACCTTTAAATCTCAAACCAATGGACTTCAATCCTCTATTAGCTAAGAGATGTGACTTTAAACATAACGTTCCTGTAATCATTTATAACTGAGTACACAATTTGACAGTATGTACAGTTCAATAAAGCTACATTAATGAGTCATTCCACCCAGTTAAATGTGAGCTCTTTATTTTATTTTATTGGTTAGAAATTTGTAAATTTATCAACAGAGACAAAGTATTTCAATGAGAGCCAAATAAGAATTAGGATTATTCTTGTACCAAGCAGTGAAAGATCAGAAAGAAAGCTCAGTTAAAATGATTTAACAAAATTTTATATTCGAACACACATTTTTTCCACAACATAAAGAATTTAGCAATCACTAACACAATTGCTAATTGTGCAAAATATAGGGGCATTACAGTAACAAAAGCACTTCGATGTACCCCAACCCCCTCCCCGATCAAATTAGGATAATGGCATGAAACACAGTCAATCCCGACGGACAGAAATCACAGACTGCACAGAATTGAATAATGATATACTTTAGAAGCACCATTACAAGGCAAGCATATCTGGACCAGAGCAGTTAAAAGACGAGTCAAACAGTTGCAAGCATATGCAAACATTTCTTCTCAAAAACACACAAGCAGAGCCACGACCATCTGTTGATACAAGCTTAATGACAGCTCTGGCTGTGAACCAGGTCCAGAAACTGACACAGGGTCTTGTCTTACAACATAAATAAATGTAAAGCCCATAATACATTCATGAAACCCTGTTTTTTATAATGCGGACCTGCCACGCTTTTGATTTGGCATCTGGCATTACGACATTCTGATGGGTATGACCCAAAATATGATTTGCTGGTGGCTTCGCATGCAAACGTTATCCGGCAGCTCTTATTGCATGCACATATACAATAAATTATTATTTACAGATAAATCAATGGTTCATTTTTAAAGCACTCACATCTCACGCTGTGTTCTAGACTGTAGTTGCACTTATGTTTGATGAACGTGCTTTTAACACAGTCAGACACATTTCCGATTCCATTTCAGAATCCATTTTGAATTTCTCAGTCTCTGTCTTGGACTCCAGCACACCATACATCGGAATTTTAAACCTTTCTATATGAAAGAAACTCAGATTAGATGCCCTTGGCAACATAAATACACCGATAAGTACAGCTGTAGATTTGATAAGAATCTAGAAAACCACAGTCACATTTATAAATAGAAAGCACTGAATGGTCACAAGGCAGACCTTGTTTCTTCGTGCACGGGCACGCCACTACGTCTAATTTAGCAATGAAATATTACGCAATCCTTTTTTCCATTGCTGTGTTCACAGTGTAAGCAAGTTAAGCTCGACTAAAGGCCGTAGCTCACATTAATTTCATTATTTCTTCATTTTCTCGCATGTCTAATTCATTAGAGCCTTCTCATTTTTCCTCTGGAACTGCCTGGGAACATATGTCAAATTAGAAGTAACGATTCCAGTAAAATCCATTTATAAAAAGTGTTCTGCTTCCTCCAGACAACTCCTGCGGTGTAATTCTGATCCCCATTCTGGGTTTTCCTCTGATGCTCTACCTGGTTTTCTGGATTTGCTTACAGCCCTTTTAGGTAGAAAATGGGCAATTTCTTAGCCCTCTTTAGGAATTTTCATGTTCCGAATGTATTTACTACTCACACGGACTTCTCAAATCAATCAATTTTATAGAGCTCTGACCTCGAAGAAAGAAAACCAAAGCCTTATTTTTACTTGCAAAACACTTCCTCCCTCATTTTCGTTTGATCTGCGGGGTGTGTCATCGGTGCAAACATTTTCAGTATCCTGTGGATTTCAGCGAGTTTCAAAGAACCGAGGACAGAAGGGTATCTACTCAGACAAATAATCTATGAAGTCAGAGCTTTTAAAACAGAAATGAGATGGTAGATTTGACAAATTAAATAAGAAAATGAAGCATAATTTGAAAGTTACGTATAGACATTTACATCAGGATTGCTAGCACCATGCTGTTCACATTATTCTTTGGATGTACGTTTGAAGAAACAGTTTTGGATGAAACATGACAGAACCATGAACTATGTTTTTTTACCTCAGCAGAAATACATCACTATACTATTCACCCATGAAAATAACCCGCTGCTCAGCAGAACAGAGGCATTCTGTAACCTCAACTGGTTACAACCTTACAAAAAGGGTTGTATTTGTTATCTTGTAAATGCATTAACTAACATGAACTAGCAATGAGCAATATAGTTTTTCAGCATTTATTAATCTTTGTTAAAGTCAACACAATTGTTCATGTTAGTTCGTGCATTAAATATGATGCATAAATACAGTAATGCAGCTGAAGCGCCAAATTTAAAACAGGTTCAACATCTGTATCATTTGCAATATTTTATATACTGTATGCCCAGTTATAATTGAAAACCTTTTTCTTGGGTTATAGTTTTGTCAACAAAAAATTTAAAACCTTGGTAAAAAACAGATTAATGTCTCAAACTATTGTAATATGACATAATTTTCCAATAAGATTTTTTTAAAATATAAGTGGCTGGCCTCCTGACAGCTATCGGGTACAAAAAGCAATTTCTATTAATGGCTAATCACCATCTGAACAAAGTGAAATTGTCTTACGTTTGAGTTTTAAAGACCATATTTATGATAAAGACAGCTCATATAGTATTGAAATGAAATATTAAGAATATTGCAGATAAACAGATGCGGTACCCTGACGCAATTGCTGTGCACACCGTATTTGATTTGGCACTTTGAAAGGGGCTGTTCAAAGGCCAGACTGCCTTTCACCAAACTGTTAACATCACTCTCGAAACAAACCTAAAATATACATAGCCACCTGTGAGAGGCATTGAGAGGTGCACACAATACAAACCAAATTGCAGTTTTCAGTTTTTGAGCTCTACAGTGAGCCATGTGTCGAACGGGTTGGCTCTTCAGTAAAAATGTAAATGAATGAGAGCAGGAGCTCAGAGAAGTGAATTTAAGACCATTCAGTGCTTTTCTGCAAGTGCAAAATGAACAGCTCTGACATTTTATATAATAAACCGTAAATGAAAGAAATATTTTTCACGTTTGCCCTGTAACTGGCATATAAATATGTTTTGCTATACAATGCCAACACAGGTTTTAAACAATTTTCAACAAACTCCATGGGAGTTGGCATACATCAATTTCTGATTTTGCTTTTGTCTAGCCAAGTATAATTTACTAATATTGCTGTTCTAAATGCCTTATTTGTCAGGTCCTGCCATTTAGTTTTACTTCAAAGGATGCTAATTGAGTAACCATGTACAAAATCCCTTTAAATATATTGACTGTGACAGGTCAGTCAGCTACACAAGAGTGAAGCGTTTGCATGCGACTTCACTCTGCATTCATTGTCACAACAAGTCGCATTTTCTTTCCTTTTTTGTACCTTTTCCACTGTATTCCTTTTTTTGAAAATGAATTTGTTTATGTACCATGAAACCTACTCACTGTTCCTCATTCCCCCCATTCAGGTTACAGTTCTCCATGTTTAGCGATTGTTTCTGAACATTATCACTCTGAATGGGCTTCTTATTCAGGACATCCAGAGACTGGGTTTCCTTCTGGTCCTCCAATGAGCACCTGGATACTGCACTGGCCACCTGGCAGAACTTCCTCAAAAGAATCTCTCTCAGAAGCAGGTAAACCCACGGATCCAGGATCTGATTGAGTGAAGCCAGGCGTATGGCGGTGAGAAAGAAGTTGCAGTCCATCTGTAAGTCCTGGCTGGGTAAGAGAGATGCAGCAGCAGACTTGCAGTGATGGGAGGAGGTGTGGGTTGAGATCATCTTCAACATAAGGATCTAAAGAATGCGAAATATTTATGGGCATATTTTATGAATTATTTATGAGTACTTATTAAGTTACCTTTGAGCAATCCATGCAAGTGTCAACCTTAAGATGAAAAAATCTAGTTTTACCAAAGGTTTTCACCATACTGATACCTCTGATGTCAATGATTGGTGGTTTAAATTCTCACGTGAAGTCTCAGTTTTTAAAGCATTTTTTTGTTTTTTGTTTGTTTTTAACGCATAGTTTTCCATAGTCAAGTAATTGTCACATTCATAACTGAAGTGTCACATCCATAACAGTCCATATTCCTCATAAATAGGCACATGCAAATTTAGATTAAAATAACTGCTTTATGAAGAGCCATTCCTTCTCCATTTGTTGGGTATTATTATTTGTGCATTTTAATTCACAGAAATCCTACAAAATATGTTGTCACAACGGATGATTTCTTTCTCTTAAAACAGAAAACTCATGTGGTATTTTACTGATGCCTGGACTCTATAAACCCCTGTTGATACAGTCCAGACATCAGTAAAATACCACACACGTTTTCTGTTTTAAGAGAAAAATATAAAGAGACGATTCAATACATTGGTAAAAATACATTCTCTGAGTATTTATATTTCAAGTTTTGACTGAAAATGTCACATCCATAACACTGAAATTGCCCATTTATAGCCTATATCGCTTTAAACAAAGGGGTTTCAAAGCTGTTTTACAGTTAAGTATTGAAAGTGTAAATCACATCGGTTGTACATCAGCTTCAGTTAACTGTATGTTTTGTTGTTACTACGTTTTGTAGTATGTAATCCAAAATTAAAAGTACAATTGTTTGAAATATTTTGGCCAATTTTATTACTTTACTATCAATAAAGCTATTATTAACTGAAGTAATCTCTTCCAAATGAACCACAATTTACCAAATAACAAAAAATCAATTTATCAGATTTTAGATTTACATTTATGCTTTTATGATCCAAAGTGACCAAATTCAGTGCATGTTTGATCCATTTGTGTGTTCCTTAAACTCCCATGATTAAGAGCAGAAATGTCAAGCCACCTTTACTTAAAAGGACAGTTCACAACAAAAAAACAATTCTGTCATGAATTCTGTTCCAAACCTGTATACGTTTCCTTGTTTGGTTGAACACAGAGAGAAATATTTGGATGAATGCGTGTTACCAAACAGTTCTTGGACCCCATTGACTACCATAGTAGGAAAAATGACAATGATAGTGAAAAGTGCCCCAGAACTGCTCGCTGTCCTACATTCTTCAAAATATATATTTTTTGTGTTCAACAGAACAAAAAAATATATAAGTAATTTCCCTACTATGGGAGTCAGTGGGGTCCAAGAACTGCTTGGTTATAAGCATTCTTCCAAATATCTTTCTCTGTGTTCATCAGAACAAATAAGTTTATACAGATTTGGAACTCAAAGGTGAGTAAATGATGACATCGTTTTTATTTTTTGGAAAACTATTCCTTTAAATTCCTAAAAAGTAATGCAATTTAAAGAACACGTTTTCTGGAACTACACCAGACTGAATTGCACGGACACTGTGCATGCTTACATGTGATAACTACAGTAAGTGTATCTGGAAAAAGCTGATAAGATACATACCAGTAGAGGTGACCAACACGTCAACAGAACACACATAATGCCCATCAACTGAATAACAGTCTCTGTTGTTAACCTCTCCCATTGCTTGGATGCTTGGGTTGAGCTTGCCTTCGCTTTGCAACGTGCAACCAATGCACGGATGGTCACAACATTACAAGACAAAGTGACGAGCAACGAAAATATGCCCAGCGCTGCGAAAGTCGTGGCAAAAAACGTATTTCCCGTTACGTCCTTGTCCCCTGTACTTATGAAACACCAAGTGCCTGGCCACTGCAAAGTATATTGTCCAACGCCT
This sequence comes from Triplophysa rosa, assembly GCF_024868665.1. Classification (NCBI taxonomy): domain Eukaryota; kingdom Metazoa; phylum Chordata; class Actinopteri; order Cypriniformes; family Nemacheilidae; genus Triplophysa; species Triplophysa rosa. Next base: position 12,001,296 of record NC_079896.1, on the reverse strand, counting down.
GCAACAGGCAACAAGGCAAAGAGCAAAACCAAACACCAAATAATGACCAGAATTTGTTTGGTCAAGGTGGTTTTCATGTAATGCGAGTACCAGTGAGGGGCAGTGATGGCCAAGGCCCTCTCGATGGCCATGGCACTCGCTAAAAAGAGAGGACACAAACCAAAAGTGGTCATGCACACCCCAAAGAAGGCGCAGAGAGTTCCCGACGAGTCCACCCGTTCCCATGTCAGATCTGCTCTGTACACAGAAATGACTATCGGAGTTGTGAGCACCTGGCCGAAAAGGTCAGTTAACGCCAACGAGCCGATGCAAAGTAGAAAAGACTTCTTTCTTTTGTTTTCCTTTCTTCTGTACGCATTATAAACTAGCAGCATCGCGAGGGAGTTCCCGACCATTCCAGTCACCATCATAGTGATGGGAAAAAACACGGATACAAATCCACAGCTGGCACTCTTGCTGTCCTGTAAAGATTTGGAGACGTTGGAATCCAACATAACGGTTCCCGTAGAAAGATTTTGGGGCGGAATATCTGAAGGCTGACATTTAGATGTCATCCTTTACAGGGAGCTCGTTCATGGCCCCAGTTGCCCTTTGAAACAGGTGAAGTCTTCACTTCTGGCTTACTTTCTGCGCTCTGCTGCTCGAGAGCGCTCAACGGGCGCGCGTTATAAACCCAGAGGCGGGACCCTTATGGAAATGTAAGACATGCTTAGAAAGACAATAGCGAAGAGAGTGCAAAACCTCGAAGCATTAAATTGCTAAAACACGAGAACGTGCACTTTTCGGGTGATTTATTGCATTTGTGTTGTTCGGTGGACCGTCAACACTACCGGCACATGTCTACGTTACCCGCGTATCTAACAAAATAACCAACAACCACACTAAAGCATTCCTTTCATTATAACCGAAGAAATACGTAGCCTAATAAACACAAGTGTCACCAAAAGTTGTAATTATGTAATCGAAGCATAATCGTTTCACATCGGATTTTAAACGCAACAGGTGCCACCTAGCGCACGAGGAAAGACTCTTCATTTATCTGTCGCCGTAGGCTACTGCAGGTGCATTTGCAAAATGCAATTATAGTTGACCTGCAGAAAGCAATATTTCTGAAGGTTTCTATGTCTTTCCCGGTATTAATGACCATAGGCTACATGCATATGACGCAAACACGGAGGACAAAAGAAACAGCACCCTATTATTGTTCTCCATTGGTTTTGCTTGTTAAAAGTGGTAAAACACTCAAAAGAAACAAAACATCTCAATGTACACAATAAATAGCAAAAACAAACATTCAGATTAACAAGTGTTTATTTATGTTGATTACATGAATGTAATTTTAAACGACAGTAGGACATTTTTATGTGATATCAATTTGTTGTCTGGAGAGGATGTGGGGTCAATTATTTTAAACTACATGTTCCAACCCTGATGTACAGACCATGTTAATTGTTAGCAGTACTTTGTATCCATTTCAAAGTATTCTACTATTGATTGATCAAATTTAGAACAAAAGTTAAAAAAAAGACAACAAAAAAAGACACTGAAGGTAAACCAAGAAACATTCATAGCATTTCTTCTTTCTGGTCATAAGAAAATCCCAACATGTATTAAAACAAACACACAAAAAAACACATACTTACCTTTAACACACAATTTGATGAGGTTATGTTACACCTCAGAGCTCTTTATAACATTTAGATGCTGGATTTTCTGATGTTATGTAATTTAAGACAACATTTCTCGTGGGTTGTCCCACATCACAAAAAAAATCTTGTATCATTAAATCAACATTGATGCTTCGGTACTAACTGGATGTTCAACAGATGAATAAAACTACTTCTGTATTATATAATCTGCATCATTTCCTTAAAAAATGATGATGTCCAGAAGATATGTGCCATTTATAGTTACAGACTTAAATGTTTTTCTATAAACTGACTGACACTACAGTTATATTAATCAGAGTTCTATTGTTCAGGGATTTGGCAATATGTTTAAAAAGAAGGCAGTAACGTTTGTGAACAGATTTGTTTGATGGAAATTATTAATAGGAACAGTTGGGTAGAGGCAATAGCACAAATCATGAGTTGGAAAAACAACATGCAGTTTTAGAAAGATTTGTGTCTTTTGTTAATCATTTCTGCTTTGAGCTTGAGCCAGAGTGGGATGATCCAGTTGAGCCTCTGCACCTACAAAGAGACAGAAAGAGGGGAAAAACCATGACCAATTAAATGATTTGGTTCAAGAACACACAAACAAATTTGAAAACAGTACAGAAACATTGCGAAGCACATTTTCGAGCCAAATCTTTAACACTTTGAGAGACCACTGCATAATGTGAAAGGACGCCTGGTATCCAGGACACCTTTTTTACACCACAGAAACCCAAACCTTTCAGACGAATGTGATCGAGAACGTCTTTTTTTGCGGCCACCAGAGGACGACCTGGAGCGACTCCTCTTTTGACCTCTTTCAGGCGAAGACGAAGGGGAGCGAGACCTCTTCCTTGGAGAAACAGAGCCTTTTCCAGATCTGGAGCTGGATCTTTTAATGGGGAACAAGTAAGCATTCCCATAAAGTCAACAAATCTCTACGCAGATTGCTACAATAATACTACCACAAGGACTGAACTGTGAGGAAAAAACACACCCACCCCTAAAGTAAACACTACAGATTAAATCACACTTAAGCTGAAGGTCTGACCAGACTGAACTTTTCAAAATAATAAAGCTAAAACTGTCAGCGGCTCAGTAAAGCTTGACTGTAATTGCCTGTTAGATGTCACATGTTACCAGATAAATGAGATCTTTGTGACATTGAAAAATGAAGTTACAAAGAGTCTTATAAAAGCACAAGACAACTCTTAACGCCTACACATACGTCAAAAAGCGTAATGCGGTTCAAACATTCACAAAGAGATAAAAGTACATCTCAAGGCTAAACTGCTTTCTATGGCAACTTCATCTCATAGTCATAAGTGTCTGAGGAGGACAAAGAGTACACTACAACCACTGGCAGCTCATACACACACACTCTCTCTCCTGGAGAGTGCATGTGACCTCATTCACCTGGAGTTGGACCTGGAACGTGATCGAGACCTGGAACTTGATGAGCTTCTGGACTGGGATCTGCAAAAAACCGACATCAACAAAAAACAAAACACCACTAATGTCCCTTTTTTCTATTAAAGCTGAAGAGCCTTTGATGAAAACACAATATAGCAGTCAACCACACAACTATCAAATACAAGTATTCAACATAAGAGAGATATACAAGACTAAAGGTAACAAAGTCAGAGTGGGGAGAATTTTTAGCGTTTTGGCAAAGAGGTTTGCATCAATGGTTTTAAGACTGCTATTATTGGCATACTAAATCAACGTTACTGTTTTTATAGCAAATTCCTACTCAATGTATATCAAACCATACATCTTACAGAGCTGCTATTAAGCAGGGCCAGGTGAAAACTAAAAAATTCTACATCATGCATTTAAACAATCAAATATGTTAATCGTGTCAAAGTACAACACTGATAATTGGAAGCTGAAAGCAAAAAATATGTATTCTGAGTATCAGGCATGCTAATTCTATGTGAGCATTTAAAAGTAAATTTCACAGATTTAACATTTTAACACTTTTAACATTAAGGAAAGAAGGTCATGTCAGATTTAAACAACTGAAAAAAAAAGGTGTACTACAAGGAAGCAAAGAGAAATTAAAACATTTAAACATATTCATGATGAGACTTGAATAAAGATTTGAGCTGATACTGACATTTTGCCTGGAGTTACCCTTGACCTGTACCCTTTTACCTGGACCTAGACCGGGAGCTTGAACTAGACGAGCGAGACGATGAACGCGACGAGTCCGACCGACTCTCTTTCTTCTCTTCACTAGCATCTAAATCATACTTGGACAAATCTCCATCTTCATCGTCCTCATCCTAACAGTCAAAAAAAGATTTGTTTGTTAATACGTAGAAAGCTTAAAGGGATAGTTCACTCCAAAATGAAAATTCTGTCATGAATTACTTACTCTATAGTTGTTCCAAACCTGTGTAAATTTCTTTGGTTGGTTGAACACAGAAAGATATTTGGTCGAATGCTTGTAACCAAACAGTTCTCGGACCCCACTGACTACCATAGTAGGAAAAATTACAATGGTTGTGAAACGTGCCCCAGAACTGTTTGCTGTCCTACATTCTTCAAAATAGTTTCTTTTGTGTTCAACAGAACAAAAAAATTATAACGTTTTTTTCCCTACTATGGTAGTCAATGGGGTCCAAGAACTGTTTGGTTATAAGCATTCTTCCAAATGTCTCTGTGTTAATCAGAAAGAAATGTATACAGATCTGGAACAACTTGAAGGCAAGTAAATGATGATAGAATTTTTATTTTTGGGTGAACAAACCCTTTAAGACCTGTTTTATCTTTAGAACGGCCCAAACTGTGTCAATATAGAATTAATGGTGCTGAACTCATGAGATATGATAGATGGCTGTGTCTCAATGGTCAAATCTAAAAATGGTTAAAAAAATATCTTACATCAAGTTTGTATTTCGAAAGATCCCCATCTTCATCGTCATCATCTTCATCATCGTCCTCAATTACTTTAGCAGCTTTGACAGGTTCCTCTTTCTTTTCAGTGTCCTTTTTGCTTTTCCCACGAAATTTTTTCTTAATGCGCCCAAACTGAAACAATAATTTATGCGTCAATTTGATTTCAAGTCATGCTAATCATTTCTGAAACAGTAGATTGTATCTGTTCTTTTAGTTAACGTACAAACGAACCTCATCATACTCGCCGTCAGATTCCTCTCGCTCTTTGTATTCCAAGTCTTCCCTCTCATTAAATCCTCCGCCATAGCCTGATAAAGACATACATGCATCCAACATTAAACTCAACTAAAATGTTAATAAACCACATCAAGTATGGCTCTCTTTAAGAACATCCCAAACAACCATCCACTATTACCACATAAGCCTACAAAGTGCACTTGCATAGAGTAACATACACATTTTTATTTCTCACCATTTGATTCTTTTTATTTGACTTAACTCAAAAGTGTATATATTAACAGACTTAAAAAGGCTAAATAAACGTATAACTAAGATCAATTAAACATGCAACACACAAACGAAGCATGCAAACATTCATGCCATATCGTGTACTTTTTAAAATAGTTTGCAGTATATACAGTACACTATATTCAGCTTTGAACCTGGACAAGATCATACCTGTTCTTTCTTCCAGTTTGGCATATTTAGGAGTGTTACACATGTTACACTCTGATCTTCTGGCCCAGTTTACATTGCCACACCTAGAATAACACAGCCAAGCAATAGCGTTACATTTTAATAATAATTTGCATTCTAGCACAGCAAGTCTCAAACTCCTACGGGAAAAAACTGTTCTTAAAGCAATAGTTCACATTAAACCAGAAAGAGAAATTTGTGAGAAAAACTGCTTGTCCCAAAGATTCTTTAAACTTTAGCTTGTAACTAATGTCTTTTATTCTGCTCTATTTAACAGTTCAAAATACCATTGAGACAAATTCATGATTTTAACTTTTGATTTTTGACACTATACATTTCTCGCAACTAAATAAGAATGTCCGGATCATTAAAAATATGAATGCAAAAAAATTGTAAGGCAAATTGTTTGTTATGTTCCTAATTCATTGCTAACTCTCGATAAAGACGTCCGCTAAATGACAAAATGTACATTTACTTTCTGTCATTTGAGTGATGCGTTACATGTCTGGGAACAGCAGAATAAAAGATTATAATTAATATTCAAGTATAACAGCCATTTCTCACCGCACGCGTAAGCAGCATGTATTTTTTTCGGCGCACATGTTAACAGATGAGAGCATTCAGACCGCACGGTAAGCAGCGCGTGCTCGCGGTGCATAAGCAGTAGCAGTAGATATTTTGCTCATTGATGTATATAAATAACGTAATGCAAAATGCCATTGTTGCATACCCTGCCGCTGTGAAAGGACAATGGGTACGCGCTGCTAACGCTCTCCCTACGCGCTGCTCCGCCTACATGCTGCTCATGCGTGTAGTATGAAAGGAGCGTAACAAGTCAAAAACATTTCACAACAATACCCACGTTTTGCACTGCCAGTCATTTGCACTAAAGAGACCTCTGCTCTTCTCAGCCAGGGTCTTTCCAATCTCTGTTCCCCCTGCTTTCATCATCTTTGCTTCAACTGTTTTTTCTGTTAAAAGCAATTATAGATGCATTTGAGCACACAATGTGGGTGTACCACAACGCATTTTAAACACAAATTTTAAAGGGGTCATATGGCACGAATACGCGTTTTTCTGTGTGTTTGGTGTGTTATAAATTGCCCATGCATGTATTAAGACACATAAAATTGCAAAAATTAAAGTGTCGGAACAAAAGATGCATTCTATCTAAAAGCAAATGCTCACCCAGACCTGCCTGAAACGCCTCGTGTAACCACACCCCCACAAATGTCAGTTCGTTGTATGATTTGACTAAGACCGCCCAAATGTATACGCAAGTAAGGTGGGCGTACCGGTCAGCACAATTTCTTTGGAACCTGATGTTCCAAATATGGTAAGAGGCGTTACATTTCCGTCACACGCTTGCAGTATTCGACCAAACACTAAGTACTGGTGAACTGGCCAATCATAGCACACATCGCTTTTCAGAGCGATGAGCTTTGTTAAAAATCAGCGCGTTTCAGAGAGGCGGGGCAAAGAGGAGATACAAACATGCACGGTATGTGGAAAATACAACGTTTTTGAACCTTAAATCGTGTATACACTTTGCATTACATCTAAAACAAACGATAATATTCGTTTTAGCCCTGTCATATGACCCCTTTAATAACTATAAACATGAATTGTGAACCACTTACCCCTGCCGCATCTGTTACAACTCGTTCTTCTAGCAAAGTTGACATTTCCACATCTAAGATTAAAAACAGGTTTAATATTAGCATTACATAAAGGCACACCTTGCAAAAAACTCATCACAGTAAAACATTAGACATTTATAAGATAACTTTAATTAATAAAGGATACTTCATTAATAGCACAAAACAAATACATAACATCTACTACTGATGACGATGAGAGATAACGTTAGCACACTGGGAGACCACAGCATCCGAAAAGCCAATAACAGTTAACTCAACCAACGAATTATGAGAAAGTAAAACATAACGTTTATAATAATAATAATAATCCAAAGGTTCATTTGGTGTTGGTCAATTCTTCAAAGATATGGACATTTTTATTTGATTTCTAAAGAACAATGTTTGTAGGCCCATGCTAGGGACGTGTGCTAAAGCTAACAGAAGGCTAGGCTAACATGAGCGTGCAAGTTTCTCACAACCATTCATTGTCTCTTACGTTTAAGGCATTTAAGTCGTAGATAAATACTTATATTTAAACATGCGTTTCCTTAATAATTATTAATAATTATTCAACGTATCTTACTTTTTATCGGGACAAACCCAGTCACCGTCGCTAACGCGAAAACTCTTTCCTGACATGTTCGTCCTCTCGACTGCACGCCACGATCCACCAAAGATGATAAGAAGAACACTTTACGAATATTAATATGTGCTTACAGCACCAAAACGACACCATTAAGTATGTAAACGCGTATGTAGGTCAGACAGTAACACATCGGCTACCGTGAACGAAAGCGACACGTGGGTTGCGTTCAAAACCCAGCGAGCTCCCTACGTAGACAGCTATTTGGGCATCATGAGTGCGTTCCGTAAGTAGGGTGCTCACTAGATTTGAAACACATACACAAACTTTTGCTTTTTAACCGGGTCTTGAGATATAGACCAGCCGAGACTGAAACCACATTAGATTTATTTCTAAAATCTTTGTCTAGCCTAAATCATGTTATATAAACTCAAAACACTCCTAACTGCCTTGTGGCCACACGATTTAGTTTTACAACCCTGGTACAAGTTATATTTTATTTTGAGCAGTTTACCTTTAGGGAACTTTATATAAAACAATAAAATAAGACAGCATAATATTAAATTGACAGCTCCTTTAATACGTGATATCGTTCTTTTGTGTGCTTCGTGCTCTTGATTTTTTGTGCGTCCACTAGATGGCAGATTGTCTTCACTTTAGAACAACAAGGAGAAGTTAAATTGGCAACAACCAGCTACGTCTATACTAACCGCATGATCGTACCCATTAACATTTACACATGCGTCACAGGAAAGAGTAAAACCGGCAACCTTCAAGTCATTGCAATATGTTTAGAAAATATACACAATCATATGCTTACACATCTGTGATTCTTTCACATGCCATCCTTATGAAACGGCTCACGCATAGTGCCAGCATTCTGTAGACCTTGGGTTCGGTTCGGCATGAAGGCACACGCGTTGTTGGGCCAGATGGAGTTGAGACATTCCTCCCACTGAGAGTTCTCAATCCTGCAGGGACTTAGATAGGACCCATACTTGCTGGTGCTCACCAAGCTAAGCCTGTCCTCCATTCTCTGCCAAACTCGCACTGTTTCTGAGGTCCCTCTCACAGCTGGTGCATTGCTTATGAGTCAGAGTGCCCACATTGTTTTTCCAAGTGGAGGCGTTTAAAAATATCTTATGCCTACGTTTTTCGATCCTCGTTTACAATAGATCATTTATCAGCGTGGGGATGAATTATTACACATTAGCCTAATTACGAGTTTATTTGAAACGAATTAATGCTAAATTTTTGTGTGTGACAGATACTTTACGGTAGACTGTAAGAATTGAGTTAGCCTTGACATTTTATAGCTTGCACTCTTATATATCACATCTAATTTGACAAAACAGCACTGGCCAAGAAAAGATATGCAAATATATTGAGATTAGCCTACTATTCTCCTGTGTTTCTCTCTATGTCTGTATGTGTGTGTGTGTGTAAAAAGGACAAGTACACATTTCATCAGGAGCTCATTGAAAACAAGAGCTTGGATTATGAATAATACATTTCTTTATCAGTGGAATCATAAGAAAGAGGAAGCTATTCTGAGAAGTGGCTCTTCCCCACACTTTTAGAAAACACAAAATAGCTCAGCGATACTTAAGACGTTCAGCATCTTCATTCCTCTCCTCCCCTAGCACTTTCAAACAATCAATGATAATGTGTTGTCAACACAACTAATGGCCATAATCGATCATGGGTGCAAATGAGTCTTTGGGCTGGCAAATGCCACCAAATGTCCAGTCCAACGCTTGGTCAACTCTGTAATGTTCCACTCAGGTGCATTTTCGACAGTGAAGGGCAACCAGCAGTGGTTTGAATTCCTATTTGGGCTTTCCAGATCTGACAGATGGCGGAGACTTTCTGATAAGGGGCTCGTCCCTGTGTGACAACCTCCCCTAACATCATCATAATAAGTTAATAAGACAATAATGCAAGCTTGTATTCCACCACGCACCGGTTCATGTGGTTGCACTGTGAAATGATTTAGTTCCTCATGCAATTCTAGGGAGTTCTCCTTGTCGCTGGTCTTGTCGAATCAAAGGCAAGACACATCACCGTCGAGGCCTGGGTTTGCACTTTGCACAACAGAGGTCTTTTGGCTTGCATGAGTGGACGGTGAGGTACTGTCAGCTTGCTGGGCTGTTATGTAAGGGGTGAGAAGTAGCTCAGAAAAGCTGGCTGCCAGCTGTGCTGGTATTTGGATGAAAGCTTCTGCCTTGTCACCTCATTGTAATCTCTCTAATGCATATTCATTGTCAATGCATGGGAGCACTTCTCATTCGGAAGGTCATCCGCAGTGGGGCTCCACTGCAATGTTTTTTTTTGTGCAGCGAATAAGTCGGATGGAGGACAGAGACGCTGAGCAAATATTCTCATCCACATGAACATTATATCTATATTTCTTCCCTGAGATAAGACATCATGCACGTGTGACATTTACGGCAAGATCTATTGCAGAGCTTTATTACACAACATAAGGCATCCTGCTTTTGCATAATGCATGTGAGGTGAGAAAAAGCGCATCATATGTCATAACAGTACATTAGACGGAGTCAGGGAGGGACAGGTACTATTTCTAAATAACAAATAATATAATATTCAGGCAGGATGTCATGTGAGGCTTGAATAAAAGTATTTCATATTTTGTTAAAGGGATAGTTCACCCAAAAATAAAAATATTGTCATTATTTATTAATCCTGGTGTCATTCAAAACCTGTATACGACTCTTTCTTCTGTGGAACACAAAAGAAGATATTTTGAGAAATGTCGCAGTAGTTTCGTGTCCTTACAATGGAAGACAATGGGGGCCAGTGTTGTCTGGTTACCAACATTCTTCAAAATATCTTCTTTTGTGTTCTGCATGAGAAAGAAAATCTATCTAAGAAAAAAACATCTCTCAAGTATCCATTCTACCCAATAAAGCATCACTTGTGACGTATTTCCATTCACAATAAGAGGCATGAATTGCATTTGAGGGTTGATTATTTGTGTAATTTAACAACCCATAATACTGTTTTGCAATAAAAATTGTTCCTATATCAAAATGTCTGACATGGTTTAACGGAGCTAAACAATAACAATTGTCAGTGTGTAAATCTTTCTCTTGACAACACCATGACGTAAAACCGTTCCCCATTTGACATCTAGAAAAATATAATGTGAAGAGAATGCTCCCACCTGCAAAAAGCTATTGTTTTACAATCAGATCTGGTGTTGCACAGATAAAGTGTTTACAGATTGAAAGGCAATCTTCTTTGACAACATATGCTCTCATACTGGTGAGACAGACCAAACTGCAATTCCAAACCCCTCACTCTAAAACAAGGCCGTGGAATGGACTCCAGTCATAATTCAAAGGTTTCTGTCAGACCTGTCACACAAGTTCTTGTGTAATTGGAATGATTCACTTTCGGGAACCACTTCAAAAAGAAGTGGAAATCGATGTGGCGGAATACGAAGCATCCTTACTTAGACAATTTGGAATCTTTCTATAATTTCATGTATGCTTTGAGAGGTTTGACAGGCTGTGCTATAATGTGAACATAGTTTGGTTTCTAATGTTCGGGATGATGATGGACATGACTAAATCCACAGTATAGCAAAAGCTTGAGTAATTTGTTGCTTTTATAATATGATGAACCACATAATGAAAATCTTATGGTGTTTGGGTCTTTGGGACCCAATTTGAATGTTTATTAAAGCATATTATAATTGTTAATTTTATATTAATCTCACTGGAGATATCAGATTTTCACTTCACAGTTATATGGTCAAAAGAATTCATGGTAATAATATCTATTTAAATGTTTTTTTTTTAATAAACAAATAATACTATCAGTTACATTCAGATTTAATGTGGTGTATTTTGTGTTTTTTTCTTTAGTGGCCAATAAATCACACTTAAAGGGATAGTTCACCCAAAAATGAAAATTCTGTCTTCATTTACTCACCCTCAGGTTGTTCCAATCCTGTATACATTTCTTTGTTCTGCTGAACACAAAGGAAGAAATTTGGAAGAATGTCAGTAACCAAACAGATCTCATCCCCCATTTACTGCTATAGTAGGGGAAAGAAATACTATGGGAGTCAATGGGGGATGAGATCTGTTTGATTACTGACAATCTTGCAAATATCTTCCTTTGTATTCAGCAGAACAAAGAAATGTATACAAGTTTGGAACAATCTGAGGGTATAGTAAATGATAGAATTTTTGGGTGAACTATCCCTTTAAGTTTCAAGTGTAAGGAATAGAGAGAGAGAGAGAGAGAGAGAGTTTGTAACCATTGTGGTTCTTAAGGCAAAACTTTAAATGGGCACTGAATTTATTACAATATTATCACATGTGTAGACTTAACACGGTGTAAACATGGCTTTAAATATCACATTGACAATACCAGACAACACCATGTTTTTTCACCCATATCCAAGATCTTTTTCACCCATATCAAACGAATACCACCTTAGCCTATATGCTGGCTATATGTTGCTTGTAATTGTATATGACGTAATATAAAGTAAACAAGTATTTTTACGTACATTTTAATGGCTGTATTGATTTAAAACTGAATAACACTCGCTAACATTGTCTGAGTAACAAAAACATAGAGAGCTCTTAGTAACTCAAATATCTCAAAGCCTTAAATGCCATCCTTCCATTAGAAGATATAGATACTGCCATGTAAACAATAACAGAATGTTGCTACACTATCAGAATAATGATCGGCTATTTGTGCTGTGCAGTGATACAAATACCAGCTCAGTGACAAGGTCATATGCTTCATCATGTAAAACCAGTAAGCATCTAGAACTACATTCTATAATGATGAATATTATACTCTGACACTCAGAGACTAATAACATTTAACAACAGTAGTAAACTCAAATTAACGTACTGTTAAGCATGCCCAGATCTTAATGGAATCTGGCAAGAACATAAATCTTGTTTAACCGCACAGGTCAATTAAAAGAAACAATAGCATGTGTCGCTCCCGAACCATGCACATATAAATCCATAGTCCATCATACATCAAAGGCACAGAGAGCACATTTTTTATTGAACAGTCTGTTCAGTATATGCACCCTCATCAATTATTCAAACCATATGTCAAAAAATGAAATGGGATTATTTTCTTATTCAAGTTTGTGTATTGTGCGTCTTTATAAAGGATTTTTGCAGATTGGTTCATCATCTGGATCTGACAGAGCTGATTCAGTCTGTGATAGGTGGGAATTTGTCCCATTACACTGACAACACTTGATAAATGCCTTGTAAACAACAAGTCACAGCTGTTAATGTATCATAATAATCCTAGATTAGGAAGAGCTGGCCAGGCCAATCAATGCAATTAAGACCTGACAGAGCCAGCTCATCCACATGGTGCTCCTGATCAAATGCAAATAACCACAATTCCACATTATTTGAGCATCATCCAAATTTACACCAACAGAGCAACACAAAACTGCATTGTTTCAAGACGCCTAACGTCAAATCTAACTCTCCGCAACCGGCGTTGAGATGGCCCATCAGAATTTCCCACAAATCTGCCCTTTAAAACCAAATTACGGGTGACATTTTAGGGTGTCTTGACCATCAGGTCACCCAGGTAGCTTTTAGCTTCATTGCCACTTTGCATAGTCATGCCCCATTGAAAACCATCCAGAGCGTCTCCTTCAATTCCCATCCGAATCTTATTTTTAGCTCTCAGGACATTTAACTGATGTTTTCTGGAGGAATATTTCAACTCCCCTGCAGTCTGGCCCCGCCATTATCAGAGTGATGGTCAATTGAGATGATCAATTTGCATAATGAGGCGTTAAATTGGAGCCAGTTTAGCCACCTTCCCCCCCTATCCAGTTTTCTTCCCTGTGGAAGGGGCACAGACAGTACTCCATTTATGATATTCGGCTCTGGCATCAGACAGTCTTTTCCTGGTACACCATTACTACTAAAGACCAAATGACCACTTTAACGTATTAACATAATGAATGAAACTGGTAGTAAATTGATTCTTCTGTGTGTGTAGAACAAACTCCTCACTACTGCTTTGAATGCAAGACGCCCATGTGGCTATAAGTGCTATATCATTTAACAACCTTGATGCAAATCAGTACCGCACTTGAATAGTGTCGGGTAATTGCTTTGAGGAAGATCGCCGCGTGTAGAAACGTTCTTTTAAAACTTTTGATAAATCTCTTCATTCGTCCCATTAATATTCTCTGAGAGCGACACCCTGTTCCTTGGTGCTGATAACATCATCAATTTTGTACACTGTTAAACAGTGAAACGTTGCATCGGCCTCACTAAACTGGAAAAAGCCCTACTGGTGTAGTTGAGCGTGTTGACCTCTTAAGACGCCGAGGCGGAGGATTTAGAACAGCGCATCAGTGACAATGTGATTGATGCTGGAAGATTTTGAGGGACAGCTGGCTCACGATAGAGCCATCAGTGTTCTGTTCCTTGTCATCTAATACAGCTGTTGTGAAGAGATCTTCTGTCCTCGACACATTCACTGTAGCACTTGGAAGTCAGGGATGACAAGGCCCCCTGGTTAGTACCGACAATGCCATCACTGTATGACTGCATTGAAATGGAATACTGTACAGATCAGAAAACGCTCCTGTTTTTTTTAATTTGCTTTAGTCACACCATGTGGACTGCAAAAAAGAATCTTCTTAAACAATATTTATGTCAAATATTTTGACATTAACCCTTTCATTCATGAATAATGATCATCTTACTTAAGATTAGTTTTCTATGTGTTTTTATTGCTCGTAGGGAATGAAAAGCAAGATTAATTTTTTTAGACATATTTTCCATTGAGTGGACATCTGAAGATGTGACTAGGTTCCCTGTAAAATCCACGGGAAAGCAACACATGGTCTTTTGGTATCTGTCCACTGTAATGACCTCTATGCATGGCAGAGCTAATGTAAAAAAAATAAAGATATATTCTTAATAGTCTCAATATGTGTGTTTTCCTTCAAACAAAGTATATTACAATTTTCCAAAGCTAAAGTGATAGTTCCCCCAAAAATGAAAATTCTGTCTTCATTTACTCCCCCTCAAGTTGTTCCAAATCTGTATACATTTCTTTGTTCTGGTAAACACAGAGAAGAAAGATATTTGGAAGAATGCTAACAGTTCTTGGCCACCATTGACTACCATAGTAGGAACAATTGCTTTATAAATGTCTTTGTTCTGTTGATATATTTTGAAGAATGACAGCAAACAGTTCTGAGGCACTTTTGACAACCATTGCAATTTTTCCTACTATGGTATAGTCAATGGTAGCCAAGAACCGTTTGGTTACAAGCATTCCTCCAAATACGTATCTTTCTCTATGTAGATCAGAACAAAGAAATGTATACAGATTTGGAACAACTCGAAGGTGAGTAAATGATGACAGAATTTTTATTTTTGGGTGAACTGTCTCTCTTAAAGGCAATGTAAGAAACTCTTTCCAGAAAGGGTTTTGTTACGCTAGTTGGACATCTCTTCACATCAAGATAGCAATCGCTAAGTAAAGTGATCAAAATATATTTATATTTATTCCACCTTCTGTGGAATGTGTAGGACTATACAATGTGTTCATGTGTTTTGGAGGAGGCGTGGCTTTGGAGACTACTCAAAAGAGAAGGTGGGATCGTATGCTTAATGCTAGCCTGCTATGTTGTTAGCCTCTCAAAATCATCCACACTTTCTTTAATATGATAACATAAAAAAACAAATATGATCAAATGAGAAAGTGAACACCGTATTTTAGCACATCTACTGTATTGCACTTAATGGTGTGAAGGAAGTTCTACTTTGTTTGCTATTGAAGTTGCTAAATCAGGCATTGCAATATTCAGCAACTTACAAATGTGAGGTTTTTTTTCACCACAAGAAAATGCATAATTCAGTACTAATGAATAATCAGCTAACACAGTAATGGTAATTCTGTGACATCCTGTGAATAATATATGACAGAGCCTTTAGATAATACATAACTGTTCAACACTTGATTTCCCAGTGTGCACCCAACATTGCCCTATGACCCACATTCTTGCTTGTCAGTGCGTGAATATACAGGCATGTTTGTTAACCAGTTTCTGATAGGAATTACAGTACATAACTGTGTTTTACATTTCTGCTTGAAACGTAAGTTACCTTGATCAAAGTGAACAGATGAGTAAGTGGAAAGCATCTCCAAATGGCAAGTGATTATGTAAAGGTCATTTTCTACATTGATGAGGTATGATGTGTACATGGTTACATAGAGGTGGGGAACTGGGTGGTGTCCTGTCTAGAATCCTGTGTTTATTTCTCTTGTACAACTCTTGAAACCCATGCTTAACATAAAGGCTGTCACGGATGTTTGTACAATTCTATACCGCAACTGTATCAGCAGCAGAAAAGAAAAATGGATTATTGTAATGCTGGACGCTAAAATGAAAGAAGGAGAGTCAGAATATGACCATGACTGAAACATAATCCATTTATTAGCATCAGGAAGAGTTTGATATTTCAGCAACATCCATCACACATCAGCAAATCGTGTTTTCTTGGCTATTTTTTCATAACATCGTGGACTATACCCATACTTGGACATACACACATATTGTAGCTATACAGCATGCCAGGCATCCAGATGTATTGTGATTTAAAGGGATAGATCATAAAAAAATCTGTCATCATTTATTCACCCGCATGGCTTTCGAAATTAAAGACTCTTTCTTATGTGTAACACGTCTTATGTGTAGCTCGAAAGAAGATATTTTGAGAAATGTCTCAGTGGTTTTGTGTCCATATAATGGAGGTCAATGGGGGCCAATGTTGTTCAGTTACCAAACATTCTTCAAAATATCTTCTTTTGTGTTCTGCAAAAAAAAAGAAAGCCATGCAGGTTTGAAACGCCATGAGGGTGAGTAAATAATGAAAGATTTGGACTTTTTTGGGGTAAACTATCCTTTCATTACTGTAACCCTCAATAACATCTTTTTATAAGAAAAAATACATAAAATTAGAAGACAAATGCAACAGAGCAAAAAGAACATGCATTTTGTATCATTTAAAAAACACTGCGAACCGTGTTAGAACATATACTTTTGCATCTTGGTCTTTGAGGTTTTCTTCTGCGTGGCAAAACTCCCCCGCTGGAAAGATTTATTCCTCTTTCTTAACCCGAGAGTGTCTCCAGACCTTCAGTGACACAGTCTGCGAGCGACACGTAATGAGGACGCTAGGTCGTTTTTGATGACGAAGCCTTCAACCCACATACCATTAGTGACTGTTCGAGGTGATGATGAAAAACATCAAAACCCGCAGAGACGCAACGACATCCTGACTGTCTTTGACTGCATTGAAAACATAGAACCTTAAATGAAGGCTGAAGTCAAATTAAAGTGCACAGGCTGTATGTTGAAACAGCATTAACCATTTTTTTCAAAGTTAATTGATGTAGGCTCCAATCCAAACAGACGGTTGCACTAGGGGGCACTATTGATGCACCCAGTGTTTCTGATCATCCCCCTCTCTACATGCGGGAACCACCCCTTTTCATCTCCAACTAAGCTGTAATATCTTACTTGATAATGTGCGAGTGTTAATTTGAGAAAGACACACACGCCCCATTATCTGCAGGTTTGATGATTATATCAAGGGGCTTTATGCACTATTTATATTCAGTACTGTCATGCGAGTCGTTCTGATGAAACATTTCCTTTAAAACAATATAATTGCTGCTCATTTTAAACAAAGCATCGAGAGTCTTTGCACACTGAAAAATGTGACGGCGAATGCTGGTATTCTTTTAACGTAGTTGCTTCCTGTTCAGTGACTTTACAATCAAATTGGCAAATGATGCTCGTCCTCTTAGTCAATATCTAACGGCGTTGCTATCTCTCTGTGCAACCGAATGAGTTCACTCATCCCAGATTGTGCACCAACCTCTGTATAATAGGCCACTGACCCACTTCTCACCCTGCTCTAATGGCAAGCCATTTCTCTTTGTTGTCATGCTCACTTCATAAGAGAAAAAAGACCTTATGAATGCTCTCTGCCCCAAGTGCCTTATTTCACAGAGGAGTGGTTGACAAACCATCACCATGGCAAAGAACTCCAAGCAACAACAAAGCTACAGATGTCACGGAGACTTTGTGAGATGCTATACAAAAATGTCATTTTTTTTAGGATGGAGAGGGCGTCGGTGCTTGGTAAGCATCTGTTTCTGTGATAACAAGGACAAAAATAATAAAACAAAATGGAAGAGGCTCTCACACCAATTCTGAAAGCTCCCTGCTTTGATGAGGATGTCACGCCGAAGTTTTCAAACGATTGTGTCAGCTACAAGCGCCTCGCCGCTTCCACTAGCATCGCTCAGAAGCAGTGAGAACTCGTCCGATTTGACAGGAGCTTTTCATTGATGTCATCATCTCCTTTTAGTTATAAGCAAATCAATAATTTACAATATATGGATTTGATTCCAGGATTTCAACAGCGACGTCATGATGTCAAACTGTGCATATTGAAGATGGATGGCATTTTTGCTTATACCGCCAAAAGGAGGGGATAAATTAAGTGGCGTGACATTAAAGTCAGGTCTAAGTATTTGTGAGCTCATTTTTCCTTAAGCACTTTAAAATGGGATAGAGTCCAGGCGGCGTTCCAAGGGGTATTCCTTCAAGAATATTAATTCAAGTTGTTTGTGTTCCGGTTCAAGCCACAGATTTGACCATTGCACTTCAAGCAATCCATGCGGAAATAATCTGAGATTAACTTTCTTTCTGATGCTCCACATTTTTCAAAACGGATTTCCCCAAAACAAGTGTAGCCTCATTTGTACACTGAAATGACTAGGTCATCTTTTCTCTGGACAGCATCGTACTCACTCAAGAAGTGATTTTTTCCTGCTTACTCAATGTAGTTGATAAAATAAACTAATGTAACACAATTCATACCTACATACATATTGTTGCCTTTGTACAAAAGTAAAGACAGGTAGAGGAAGCAGAGGTGCGAAAGATGAAACTGGAGCATCAAACCTACGGTCCTGTAATCCTGATCTTGCTTGAAATGGATTTATGTAATCCATTTCCACTGGGACTACATTAATAATTTCTGTTGACATTAACATAGGATCGCTTAACTGGGCAGTGGATTTTCAGTTCCCAGCATGCTTTGCATGTGACTGGATGGGAGTAAATATTACATTTACGTTTTTATGTGCAGAATTAGAAAATGGGGAGACCTATTCATGTTTAATGGTTTGTTTGCTATAGTACAGTGTCTGTTACTATTGTGTTGAGGAGTACAGCTTGTGCTTGGTTAGAGAACGTGAAAACTATTCTGAATGTTGCTATGTTCCTGTAAGTCTATAAACTAGAGTGCTCAAATACATTGACAAAATTTGCATTTTGAAGCATTCAAACCTTACAGTCTTTCACTGTCACCAACACGAATCCATGGTTTTTGTGACATCATTCTGCACTTCAGCTTCTCATCAAATTCCAGGTTGTGAGGTAAAAAAAAGCAGAAAATTTCAAGGAACTTCATTGAGTCCATAAATAGCGATTCTTGTGCAAACGTCAGTATAAGGAATAGTCTCTGTTGACACCATACATTACATAACATTTATGCATATTGCATGCTAATTTGTACTGTTGCTGGGGGTTAGTCTGATATGTACAATTTTAATAGGATTAACTCCACAAGGCATCTGAGTTTGCAGCTTTTAATTTAATGTTTAATGTGCAAACCTGATTCTAATGGGGGCAACAAACTCTTTTAGTAGGTTGAATGAAGGCTTGCATGTTTGTTTTAAGCAATCTTGATCAATTAATGTTCCTGATGTCTTTCTAAACTCAGACAGAAACATGTATTACAGATGTACAGAAAGCCCCAAAGGCTTTGCCTGTACTTTCAGCTGTGGAGTCCTTAAGGCACTCTGCTTGACTATCCTAAGCTCGCCTCTACAAGTGCCAATTGAGTGTTGATATCAAACCTTGATGAAGTGCTAGAGGATTGGCAACGGCCTAGGGGGAAGTAGATGCAGAGATCACTAAAACCAAACATTAGTAAGAGGATTTAAGGGTGAGACTGTGAGAGCGTGGGCGGGAGGCAACTCGGATGGCGGAGAATTTCGCAATAACGTGATGCAACGGGTCCTGAGACACAAATAAACTAATAGATACACAGCCTGGAAAACAGACGGACAGGAAATAACTGTTGTGTGGAAACAAGCATTTGTTTTTCAATTTACATCCAATCGATTTCAAGTAATTGTCTAATGCACGGTTGTCACCAGGACGCCTTCAGACACATCCATGTTTCCAGCAAAATGTCTTTAAGGTTTATCACAGTGATATATTACGTGTCATGTTACACTGAGATTTAATAATGTCAAACAGTTTTGAGGGACACTTATTAGATAGAGCACATTGGGGTACAGGCCCACCTTATGGGAAATGTGATTTTCTGCTAAACAAAGCACATAAAGATAAATATTAATGGAAAAACAGAATAAACAAAACGGTTAAAGTTGATTTGATTAAATATATTTTATAAAGCCAGCTTGAGCCTGTAGAATACACAAGCTAAAGTAAAAGAGCAAAATATTTGACCATATTCAAATACTTTTGATACACAAATATATATATTAACATTTGAGTACATAGTAATTTCATAAATTTTCCACTAATTATAAAATACAGAATTTTGCACTACAGGCACTGCTGGGAGTGGTAGAGATTCACTGTAGGGTCATTTTTTAATATTTTTAAACCGTAGATGCAGAAAATGCCACTTTATGTATTTATGTGTCAAATGTGCTTTTGGAGGCTATTTTACAGATCCAAATACTTTACTACATAATTGAGGTCGAACTTTGTCCCCCCTTGAATTTCACTGAGTGGACTCTGTTCCCCCCGTGTTCACCCCATTTCCAACCCTTTATTTTCCCCCAAATGCCCTTTCACTTGAGTGTTTGTAAAAAAATATTGTTGTAATGAACCTAAACAAAACTAGTAAGCTTGAAAGAATTTTTTTTATTGCAGTGACCTCATGACTAAGAAAAATAACTGTAGGACAACCAGGTGCTCAAGAAAGTACTGTTGTGTTTTGTTGCAACGTAGAATAAATGAGCCTTTTACACCAGGGCGTCATTGTACCCCACTATATACACAATATGACATCAAAAAGAAATAAACACATTTTATACAGTCTCTGATAACAGTAACAACTGCTTGTTGAAACAGAAACATCTGCCCAGGGTAGACAGTGACTACACTTGCATGTCTATATTAAAGCACAGCCACAGGACTGTTGAAATTCAAACTCTTCACGCTCTCTCACACTTCCGACAGAAAAATCTGAAATCGTATTGTCTTTCTCAGGCAGCAAAGGGAATCGCACGGAAGACTTTTAACTACTTGCTTTTACCGCACGGATCTATGAAACCTGTGTCTATCAATGATCTGGGTCCCCCAAGACCTTACAGACCGATGAAATAGCACGGAGGCGGTAGAAGATTTCGGTATCAGGAGACCTGCAGTGTCCAGGATAAATAAGCAGTAGATTGTTTGTTTACCCTGTGAATGACAAGTGGGAGTAGAGAGGCCGGGGGGAACAGATGGACAAGGTCTTCGGGGGGCTTCAGAAACACTTCAGCCGCAAAGCCGTTTCACCTCACTGAGGGGTTTGGCAAAGTCAAAGACACCCTCTTGTCAGCTCATTCTCCTGATGTCTGAAAATGAGCTCGGGCAGTTCCCTCACCACGCTCAGATCTGTCAGCCTGATTGGTGCCTCCATAAGACCTCACGCTTGTGTCAACAGCAGCTTTCGACAATCACGGCTGGCAAATTAGGCTGTTCTCTAACAAAAATGACTGGTGGACGCCATCCCATTTTCGACAAGGAGGGCAGGGCTCCTGTCGCCCGCCAGCACGCCTCGTTTTTAGCAGCAGACCGTGACCGAGTCTCGCGGAGCTCCCTGGAAACACACACCTGCCCCTGCACTAAAAATATCAAGGAACAATATCTAAGTCCATCTGTCACTTATGAGACTCTGCTGACATTTTTAATCAGAGGAACGATACGATTGCGCAGCCGAATTATTGAGCCACGGGTAAACAGGCAACTTTGGCTATGGAGGTTGGCCGTAATTGAATTCAATATGATCTTTTATGTCAGGAAAGGAAACAAAGAGTGCTTGCTGATATGAGGAGGCAGCCATAAAAGGCTGGCTTCGGTGCTTTTCTGTGCAGCCTGCGAAAATCCTTTGAGGTTCAGCTTTGCTTTGAGATTATTAGGTCGGAAATACATCAAAGAATCAAGCAATGAATTGCCCATTATTGCCAAATTATTACTGTTTGGAGATGCAGCCAGGATTGTGCTCTGCTATTTTTCTCTCTCCGCCCTTTTAATACTTTCCTAGATTTCTGCCTTGGGGATAATGTCTGGTGCAAAATATGCAGCAAATGTGCAATTTGATAGCAGAACAACGACACAATTGCAAGGATCACACCCTTTACTTTGTACGATCTCATTCTTACGTTTAGTATGCTTTGTTTTCGCGCCAGTGATGTTGGGGGAGGGGCTTCAGTATTGCTTTTTTCTAATAATGGTACGTTTTCGTCGATTCAAATTGTATGCATTCACACGAATTAGCCTCCTTGTAAAATGGATACGAATTCCTGTGAGATCAGGTTGATCTGCTAAAGAGATGACAAAATGAAAATTCTGTCATATAATTTACTCATCCTCTTGTGATTTCTGCAGAACACAATAGATGTTTTGAAAACCGTTGGTAACAGAAGAATGGCGGTAACCATTAAGTGCATTGGTTGTCCATTCAATAGAAGTTCATCGCCGTTATTCGGTTACTGACATTCTTCAAAATATCTTCTTTTGTCTTCAACCAAAGAAAGTAAGTCATACAGGTTTAAAATAAGTAAATGATGACAGAATTGTCATTTCTGGGTGAACTATCCTATTGAAGAATGAACATTTTAGCTCATTGAGCTACAGCAAAATTACACAGGATATAAATGATAAAGAACTGCATTAGCCTGTCACTGACATTTGAAGAATTGCCTTGCGCTGGTCTCCAAAAGAGAGCTAAATGAATAAATATGGCCTCATTCTAAGCCACAACTAGTGTTTGAGCAATGGCTGAATTGGCCCCGGTGTATAGAAAGGCAGAGGTAATGATCCTAATGTCTCTCCTATAAATTAAATTTAAATAGCCATTTCAACCACTAATGGTTTCATAATTCCAGCGTTATAATTGTACTCCATTAGGTCATTTACTAGGCTGTCTCTCTAAAAGTGTACCTGGAGGAACGCAAAACTAGAAGCGAGGGTCTTCAGCGCTTAGGTACCGTCATGTACATCAGATACTTTTCTTCTGTTGAAGCACCATATAATCTTGAGCAGCCGGTTGCATTCATTTTGCCTGCTTCTTTCAGAGCTTTGCCAAAGCTTTAAGCCGTGTCTGACAGGTCTATTTCTCTGCCCTTCATCGCCAGTATGTGCGTGTCCTGGGAGCTCTAGTTGGCTGCTGACCCTCTGGGGGATTATGTCTCTACACTAACCTGTGAGAGAGAGGGTTGAGGGGGTAATTAAAACTAAATAATAAAAGTTGGTCTTCAATCCGGGGGTGAAATTTCAGATCAATGAAGCCAGAAGAAGGGCATCTGTTTCCTGTCCTATAGGTGTACACTGCCTCACATAGTGTGATTCAGACACAAGAATACTGACTGAATCTCTATAAATCCATTTTCTACTTAATACCATTGACTTATTGAGTTAACAATCGAGATTATTTTGTCACTGTCAAAGGGGAAAAAATATTTGAATTGAAATAAAATTATAATGTTTATCCAGGCCAAACCTAGATAGCAAAACAATACTTACAAAAATATCAACAGTTACTCTAACGCTCGCGGAAAACACAACGTCTCTACAATATTCAAAACAAACTGCCTGAAGGTAGTTTAAGGTGATTAAATTTGCTTCTTTGCTACAATAACCGTTCACAATACGTCTGAAGACTGAAATGTGGAAAATGCAAATTCTGCTCTAAATATAAACGAGATGAAGTTGCTCTTGAAGTTCTCGCAAGCTACGTGAGTCATGCTTGCATGACAGTGTAAGTTTAAGAAGAAAACAAAATTGTAAAACAGATGAACAGCAAATAATTCTTTGAGTTCAAAGAGAACATAGTGCCTCGTACCACAGAAAACACAATGATGAAACAGAATAATGTCATAGACCATGCAGCGTCTTTTGGATATAGAACACAACACATTTTCAACGAGAGATACTGCTGGTTGTGTATTTGCAACCGCAACACATTACAAATGCTTGTTTTGGCCCAGTAAAGCAGTAAATAAACCAGTCTTTTATCGCAAATAAAATGTTCAAAATGTTCTCAAGAAAATGTAAAAATGGTTCTTCTAAAGTCACCATGCTTGAATTGAATCATTTTGAATTGTTCGGCATGAAGATGGCAAGAAATGGCTACACTGTAAAACAAACAAGCAAAAAAAAAAAAAAACTAAAGCAATAAACCCCAAGAAGCAGTGGGTTACTGTGCATTTTATAACAGGTAAGGGTGTTAAAAAAACCTTAGCTGTTATAAAATGCACTGTAACCCACTGCTTCGTGGGGCTTATTGCTTTTATAAAACGCTTATTCCATATGCATAGCAAGGTTTTGTAAAATAAAGTAAATAAAATTATATTTAGGCTATGTAATGCGGTCAGCCGTTATAAATTATAAGAATCAGAAGTGCTAAAATGCAAACAAAAATACGTCATTTCTGCAGTACAGTAGTTTAGTTTACCTCAAAGCCTAAAATGTGAAGTGCAGAATAATGTCCATATTGGTGGGAGACTGTAAGTTTTGAATGCGTATATCTAATACATGTTCAAATATTCATATTAAAAGCAACAACAACAAGAACAACAACAAAAACATACATTTTGATTTACTGTAACAGAGAAGAAGCTAGCCTACACTTTAAAAGTATTTTGCTGCTTTAAAGTTTAAATTACTCGCAAAGCCAATGTGATTGTACTTACGTACTTAAGGAAATATAAGTTTTCATATTCTGGTGGTATTTGTTGTTTGTGTTGTGGGGGTGGGTATGGGGCGTGGTCAATTTTTCCTGGAGTGAGTACCTTGAGATGAAATCCTGCAGGCCTCCCTGGGAAACATTCTCGATATGCCATCATTATGATTCCCAAATATGACAACATTTCAGTGTTGCAATCAACGGACACTGAAGTGTCATTCACACCTTCAGATTGACCCGGTCTTTCTTCCCAGATGGTTTCAGCAGAGGTGTGAACACAAAAGCCAGCAATGAAGGGTCAGCTGCCTGAGAGAGTTTGGCGTTACACCGCATGGCATGATGCGCTTTTCTTGGAGCACTGCGTAGGTCTGAAAACTCATTTGCTAGTGGAAACCATAGTGAACTCGTCTTAACGTCTACAAAGTTTTCTTGTTGTAACTGCGACAGAAGACCTTTCATGCGATTGACTGAATTAATTCTTATGTATGCAAATCACAGGCTACACCAGTTGCTTAATTAATTTAATTATAAATAAATATGTTCTGAGAAGCAGTTTTATTATTAATATGAATATTCTCAAAAGTACCTCTTAATAACAACATTTCACATATTCATTATGTCTGGCAGTAACAATGATTACTCATTATGTATTATTTCAGTTCCCTTAAGTCACAAAAACTATATTTTTGTGCGGTTTTACAAAATATTATTTTAAACTGAATAATCTCTTCCGTGAAGTAAAACAATTGCCAGTTTCAATGGATTTGTAAGAGCAAATCAAGGAGAGACGTCCTTTTTCAATCAATTGCTAACCATCTTTAAACAAATGAACAATTACACATAGTGGAACGTGAAGATAAGCTAGTTTCGAGCTGTATTTTATGAGCATGCAAGTGATATGTCAGTGAAATGAGATGGTAACTGCACTCACCCTTTGCCACAGACACGGCAGATCTATGAGAGCGAGCCTTGTTGCTAGGATACAGAGCACGGCTCCTTAAAGGGAGTGCTGAAGAATGGAGAGAAATGGGAAGAGATAGAGAGAGTTTTTTTCCAACTAATGGCTTTTCAATGAATTTCGAGATAGAGCTGATCAATGGAAATAATTACACATAACCGTACTGACTTATGTTTTGTTCAACATGAATCTCTCACACAAACACACAAGACAGGACAGGTAGCCACAGCAGCAATCATTACACAATGCTGTCTTTTATCGGCTGTAAACACATTTGATAAATATTAGAAAATATATAACAAGAAATAACCTGGCTGACAAATAGATTTGACAGGTTTTTCATAGATTTCATTGTGGTTTCAGTTGGTATTATAGTCATGCAGATGCATGTAAAGGTAAATCACAATGTATTGTTACATTTGAATTTACGTCAGTTTTATTTTTTAGCTTGAAAGAAGACACAAGCTTTGTTTAGGCATCTGTATTGAAGTGTCTTCTTGCCTGTCAACAACAGCTCTGACCCCATAACCCCTTGTCTTAATTACACGTAGGATTAAAATGGATTGTCTTCCTTCAGTGGTCCATTGTGCATTTTATTAGAGATCCCGAATCCAAGGTCCTTGAGTGGATAATTAAAACAGAAAGGCAGTTTATGTGATGAATTTAAAAAGTCCGCTCCTAAAATTATTCAAAATTGGTTAAACAGTTCTAGGGCATCATATTGGAGCTGTTTGCTCTTTATTAATAAAAATAAATGTGAAATATAAAATTGATGGTAAAACACGCCCTGGCAAATCAATCTTTGGTATCCCTGTGGACGATTGGAAGGTTCTTCTGGAGTGCAGGTGCTCCTGACACTGTTGTATCATTTATTCTCCACCTTACTGCCATGACATTTAGTTTCTCCCCAAGTAACAGCAATAGGGGCCAATCAGAGATGAGAAGAGCAGCTGTGCTCGGACTGGTTTGTTTTAAATGTTTGTGTGACTGGAGCGGAGCATCATTAGGTATTGGAGCTTGCACATACGAGCGCTGGTCGAGAATGCAAATACCTGCTTATTCCGACGAGACAGCATCCTCTCTTGCACCCTGATCGCGATGTCTTCGTCAGCCAGACAATCGATAGATGTGAGTTACTGTAAGGAATGATGGCCCCTATTGAGACCTGGCAAAGAGCAGCTTGTTAGTAAAATCCGTCGCAAATAAAAGTGCATTTGTGCATTCTCAGTTTCATGTGACAATGTTAAAACTGAAATCAAAATAAAAAACAAACATAAACTAAGAAAGAACACATTTCAATAAACCAAAATTAAAAAAAAGTAAAAGCTGCAACAGTTGCCTGTCTATCGCCATCTCTGTTGGAACCATAAAATTGCACATTGCTTTACATACATTACTTAACATCTCCTTTACATGTATACTTTACATTTGACGTCACACTGACATTTCCCGTAAATTAAAAATTATTATCATATATAATTAAATAAAAAATCACTGTTATTACATGTAATATAATACCTGTCAACATTTGACTACAAAAATTCATGAGACACGCAATCGCGTTGCAAGATGGTCCCCCTAAGTCCGTTCGCGATTGCATTTGGGGGAGTTCCAGGAGAAGACTCAACTCAACTCAACTTTATTTATATAGCGCTTTTTACAATTTTCATTGTTACAAAGCAGCTTTACATAAGACATATTGACTACAAGCAAAACAATTAAAGTTGTACCTGTAAAAACAAAAAAAAGGTGAAAACACAGAAGACAGACATACCCACATACAAAACACTCCACACACACAATATGCACACATAATAACACACATAGACATAGACACACACACATGGATGTGCACGCACACACACACGTACACAGACAAGTACGCGCACACACAGACACACACGTACACGCTCACACGCAAGCACGCACACACACACACACACACTGAGAGCACACATTTAAGATAAAGGAGAGAGAAGCACAGGTCAAATATAACAGACTATAAATTCCTATATGCAATATTAATTAAGCAAAACTTTAAAATTCTAATTCTAAAGCAGCCCCCCCGGCCAGGCAAATAGTGCAAAAAAACAGTATGCAAACGGTGGCGAGGAACCCAAAACTCTAATCGAGAAAAAAAACCTCAGGAGAACCCAGGCCCAACCAGGGGATTCCAGTTCCCCTCTGGCAAAAGCAGCTGCCTCTGCACAAGCTCCACAGAGGCTACACACAACAAGGCTAAATAAAAATAAATAAACTTACTAATAAGGTAAATTATAGTTTTAAGATTATCAATAGCATTTGAAATTTTGTGGTGAAGACGTGTCAGGTGACCGCGTCCTTCTTTATCCAGCTCTATCATCTCAGCTCTTGTCAGGTCGCCGCTTTCCATTCTCTGCTCTACCTTCAGGTCTGGGCATGAACTGCATCCTGCTCATTGTGGTAACCTTGGAACAATGAGACAAGACTGGCTGAGAGTAGAGTACTTTTCTGCACTCTTTGATGCAACAAGTACATCAGTTGTGTTTTTGGTTCCGATTGATCTAATTAATGCAGGCTGCTGCACCGGCTGGGACGCCGGCCGCACCGGACAGGACACTGGATGCCAGCTGCACCGGACTGGACAACGGCTGCTGCACCGGACTGGATACCAGACTGGATCCTGGCTGCACTGGACTGGATCCTGGCTGCACCAGACTGGATCCCGGCTGCACCGGACTGGACGCAGAGGCAGCTGCTTTTGCCAGAGGGGAACTGGAATCCCCTGGTTGGGCCGCACCGGACTGGATGCCGGCCACACCGGACTGGACGCCGGCCGCACCAGACTGGACGCTGGCCGCACCGGACTGGACGCCGGCTGCACCGGACTGGACACCGGACTGGACACCGGACTGGGCACCGGCTGCTGCACCGGCTGGGATGGAGTCCGCGCTGCCCGCCGCTGCCTCTTTTTCTTCAGCCGAGCCACCCGCCTGGAGGTCGGCTGAAGAAAAGAGGCAAAAGGCACGGCTGGCTCTGGCTGGGACTCCTCGGACGTGGACCCCCAGGACTGACGTGTGGCGATACCTATAACCCCTATCGGCAGGGTCTGACCCTCCTGTATGGCAGCCAGCGGAGATGGGTGGTTGTGTCATGTTGAGACCCTGGACTCCGGTCGGTTCATGATGTACTGCCACACGACATCGAAGTCCAGCGGTCTCAACGACCGCATCTCCGCCCGCGACAGGGGGTCCCTGAGACCGGCGTTAAAAAGCACTGCCACCTCCTCCTCCCCGAAGACATCCTCCTCTGCGGCATCCAGGAACCTATCCAGATAGTCCTCGATGTCCGTGTTCCCCTGACAAATGCCGCAGAGGAGGCGAGCCTGGTGGGACCATCTCGTGCCCATGCTGCCTACTGGGTTCGTAGTGAGGTCGGTCATTCTGTCAAGAAACGTGTGGGAGAACCCAATTGCAGGCAGCAGATAAGGGGTTAACAAAAAGGATATTTATTTAAACCAAAAAACACAACACAAAAACCCACGAGGGGGTGTAAACAAGACAAAGTAATAATAAGGGCAAACAGGGACATAAACTTACTAACACTAAACTAGACAACACTCGACAAAGACTAAACTAAACACTTACTATGACAAGGGAGAAGGCAACATGAGGCACAGGCAAAACGGAGAGCAGGAAGGCACACGACAGGACCGGTAAACACACGGCATGGATGACAGCAAGACTTAGACACAGGGTACACGGCAAACACAATCAATGACCGACAGGACAACAAAACATGAGGGCATTTATAGGCAAGACAAACGAGGGATAATGACACAGGGCAGGTGGGAAACATTAGACACGGCAGGGAAGCAATACATGAAACGAGAGGGGCGGGGCCAATGACAAAACACTGGAGAGAACGCATATTACTGTCAAAAGGACAATAATATGTTTCTCTCCACACATAACCAAAGGCTTTGTCATGACTCTGCCACAGGACCAAGAAAAACATGACTAAGTGAGGCAGAGCCATGACAGGGCTTTATAGCTAATAAGCAAGATTTTAAAGTTAACGCGATGCTTTATAGGTTACCAGTGCAAGGTTGACAGAACCGGGCTAATATGTTCATACTTTTTTGTATGTGTAACAACTCGAGCTGCCGCGTTTTGGACCAGTTGGAGTTTTTGTAATAAGCCTGCAGGTGGAACCACCTAACAGTGCATTACAGTAATCTAGTCTTGATGTCATGAATGCATGAATTAACTTCTCTGCATCTGACATTGACAGCATATGACGTAGTTTAGATATATTCTTAAACTGGAAAAACGCAATTTTACAGGTGTTGGCAACGTGGCTCTCAAATGACAGATTACTATCGAATAGAACGCCAAGATTCTTTGCTGACGACGAGGGTTTTATGGAACATCCGTCAATAGTTAAGCAGTATTCTTGGTTGATAGCAGTTTTCGGTCCAATAAGTAACACTTCTGTTTTGTCTGAGTTCAGTAATAAAAAGTTGTTAGACTTTAGACGATGTTTGCGATCACGTTATTGTTGTATTGATGTTGACATCAGTAAAAAATGATCAAGGAAAAATGTATTCAAGGCATTTTTTCCATGTATACAAACTACTGATTTGCATTTACGAATTCACTTAAATCGTTCTTTAAAGTCTTAATAAAGATGTGTCAGACTTTAATATTGCTAAATTCTCAAGGCAAATATGTTTTATATGGAAATGCTGAAAAATAGAGGGGATTTCAATGTGGCATTCAGGTTTCTCTTAGCTGTTATAGTAATCAGTGTTAAAATGACCTGTATGGTAAAATTACAGCACCTCAGCACAAAAACTAGCATTTTAAATGTCATGGATTTTGCTTTTACATACTACTGTCAGTGTCTGATTAGCACTTTTAAAGAGGAAGACAAAATTGGCAGCTTTCAAAAGGGAAAGTTTTGACTTAAGCATCTTTAAAAGCCAAGCACAATACTGACTGTTACATGACTTGATAAGGTAACATAATAAAAAGATTTAGTTGTAGTAAGCACTTATGTTCCGAAAATGACTTGATTGTCAGTGGCTTGAATGAAATCTACAAGATTCTGTGGAATATTGTCATTGTGCTGGAGACTGAGATTTCCTCAAAGGACTCAACCACAAAAAGATTTTACAAATGATACAAACTTGGCAGATCTTTACCTGAATACTTTTAATTTCCACGGAGCTGTAAACGTTATATATTTGCTAAACCGCAGGGATCTACTTTCATTTGGGATGGGGGCCAGGTTATCTAGATGAAAAAATATTTTATTTTATTTAATAATTATATAATCTTAGCATTGTCATTACAAAAGTATGTATTCATTTAGCAAAGGGTTTTGTTTAAAGACAATTACAAATGAGAAATTGATAATAAAAAAATGCATCACATTTTCTGTTTCAATTTATAAAATAATAAAACGTTACTTTTTATTAAGAAAACAATGAAGAATCATTGAATATCTTTTTATTACTATAGGCCTACACTGATCTGTTGTTTTGTTTACTTTCTGTGTTGCAAAAACATCTTAATTACAGAAAATGGCTTTTATAATACCCAATGAATAAATAAAAAGCACTGCTGCAGGGTAAATATTAAAATAATAGTTCATTCAAAATGAAAATTCTGTCATCATTTCCCCACCCTCAGACATTGTATACCCATAATATTATTTTCATTAAAAGAGATATATGAGGGTCAATGACTAAGATTGTCATGTTTTTAAAATCATGTTGCCATAAATGTTGTTCTGAGTCTTCTGAAGCCATGTCCACAAATGTTGTCATTCAAGTCATGATTGAAAATTGTG
Source organism: Triplophysa rosa (assembly GCF_024868665.1). Lineage (NCBI taxonomy): Eukaryota > Metazoa > Chordata > Actinopteri > Cypriniformes > Nemacheilidae > Triplophysa > Triplophysa rosa. The sequence continues at coordinate 11,969,962 of NC_079896.1, read as the reverse complement.
ATATAAATGTGCTTTAAACAAGATTGAGTGTTCTGAATGTTCCTGGTTGACGTTGGGCAGCTATTGTTGCTGACCTATAACCAGAAAAGGCCTTCAACACGCTTACTCATGTCTGGACGTGAACCGCTGTCCTCTAATTGACAACTGCTGACTGAGTGCTGTTGAAGTCATCACTGGGTTTTGCGCACGGAGCGCTCCGATGTATCAGAGGGTGTTTCTTAAAAATCAATCAAAGGGCCACATAAAAATGATTGACAGGACAGACCTGGCCCACGGGCCACCGTTTAAAAGTGCTGTTCCAAACATTAGAACAGTTCAAGACGAGAGAAACTATGTGCTTATGTTCTCAAAAATGAAATTTAGCGGTTCGTCCAGGAAAGTGAATTACACATTTGCTGTACATTTTCTAGGCTGCAAAATATTTATTTTGATGTATTATAATGTTCCTATTCAGTCGAAAGATCAAATACTGTATATATGGTTAAAGTAGGATTAGATAATTGCATAGGTATGCACTACATCAGGCGTTAAATCACGGCTGAGTGTTATTTAGTAATCAAATATATAGAAATTCTTTAATATCAGTTTTTCTACAGGGTGTAAGACTAGGAATATATTAAACAAACTTTTTGGATTACACAAGCAACAGTAAAGAAACGAATGATGTGTCTGTAAACTAAAACTCAGTTTTTCTGTCTTTGTGTCATAAGACGTAAAAATAGAGAAAACAAGAACGCAATGGGAAATAGTTTGTTTAACTACTTTATGGTGGAAGATAGTAAAATCTGGTTCGACATGTTTAACAAATGCTCAAGGATTAGAAAAAAACATATTGGCCCTTATCTCCATGGGACAGGTGCTCAGGTTTGCAGTAAATAAATGCTACCCACGGCAGTTTTCTGTGAAATTTGCACTTCTTCGGCATAGCAGTGAAAATATGAAATAAAAGAAATTGATTTTAACCATCTACAGGTACCCACAAGGCAATCAGATTGTTTTTTAAGAGACGTTTATGTACAATTGCCCGAGATGATATAATGTGTAACTGAAACAAGATGACTGATATCTTCATGAATAGCTCGGAGAGCGTGTCTAGAATGTCCTTCACCCAATAACTGACTGGATGTTACGTGTGAGGTTGCTGGTAGAACACAGTATTACTAGCAAAATAACCTTGTTGCATCACACATTACAAATTACATGTCTGTTTCACACTGTATACCATCCATCTTGACAAAACCGATGCTTGTACAAAACTCATTTGGACATTTTTCTGCTGGTGAGATATGAGTAGATGACAAAGATGTTTTGAAAAGAATAGCGAGAGCATATTTCTTTCTGCTCGTTTTAATTTCCTCCACTGTCTTTTAAGTTTAATATAGGACCATAAAATGACAGGGGCCATTGTGACGGGTTCTGTGCGTTTCCAGCCCGAGAGGCCATGATTCACAGTGATTTAATTGGAATAATGTATGAAATGACTCATGCTTGCATCCGGGAACGTTAACTCCCAGCTTCGCCAGTCTCGACAGAGATCAATGCACATAACCTCAATTCAAGAAAACATTCTTTAATGGATACCCCGGGGAACCGCGCCAAGCTTCCACCCTTCGCTTATTTATTTATTTTTTAATTTGTGCGACTGTAGTGCACACTTTCTAATTAAGCCACAAGAGTACGGCGGGCCCTCTGTCACAACGCACATTTTAAATCCCATCACACTAAACAGTACAGTTTAATCATCTACATTCAACTTGTGACATGTGTAGGTTTTTAATCTCTTTTATGCTTTGATAGTTATGAGGAAAGCGTTCAGACAAGAGCTGTAAAATACCTTGCGTTGCGGAAAAGAAGCTCCCAGACTAACAGCACAACATCTTGGGTTTATTGGGAGCCTATTGCTCGGAATTAATGAGGCGTTTCGACGATGGCATAAAATAATAGAGTTTTAGTACAATAAGTGACATTGTTTTAATCTCTTCGAGTCCAAAAGAAGGTGAGGCAGAAAATTGCTAAAACAAGTGTGACCTCACTTTCAGTCATTTTAAAAGGAAATTAAATACACGATTTTAACTCGTTCACTTCAGACCTGACAGGAGACCCTTTTTAATTTTACACACTTTTTCTCATCTCAGTCTTTGTAAGGCGAATTCCAGATGCTTTGCAGCTGATTCTCGTGGAGTGCTTTTAGACATTCTGATAAATGGAAGGAAAGAGAGGTCAGAACAGCATTTCAACATTCTACTTCTGAGCTTTTGTGAGGGGAAGTAATTTTGTGGCAGAGCTTTCTTCACAATTATTAGAGATGAGATACGATGAGAAAGCTTTCTAATGGAGAAAACACAAAGTGTCTGTCTTTTCACCTTTTTGTGAGCCCTCAAATAATATTTTATAGTATATAGTCAAAACCATGTTCAGCTGAACAAATTATTTCATATGACCAAATCAGACTGTCTAGATATTAAGAAATTAACTGTGTAATTTTTCATCACACTCACACTCCAAATAGCTCAGGGATGAGTTCATTAAACAGATGTTGCACAAAAACCAGAGTTTTACAATAAAGAATGTCTATCAAGCTCAACAAGCCGCTAAATTTAGTAAAACAATTTTTTCAGCGAAATAACCCCTTTCTGTTTAAATTTAGTGTGTTGAAAAATTGCTTCGTAATCACAAAAGACAGCATTATTTTCCTGGCCCAATTAACATTACTTTATTACCACCCACATTTGTGTACGTTCTCTTGCCATCATGGCAGCGGTAATTTATCAAATGACGGAGAGTGTCACAACCAAGCATGTCCAGATGCATCATGAAGCCTAGCAAACTTTCAGCATTTTAATTCGGAATGATGCACTGAAGCAAGAAAATCATACAGGTTTGGCACAAAATCAAGGTGAAAATGCCCACAGTATTGTTAGTTTTGTGTGAACTGTCCCTTTAAGGACACAAAACAATAGCCAGCATGTCATAAATTGTGGTTTTTCTCCCCTTTTGTTTTTCTTACAGTAGCTGCAGCCACTGGGCTTTTACTGCATTACTGTATCTTCACAGCACACATCAATTATTCATTCTGCAATATATATTTTTTCTCTGCCTACTTTTTATAACCACATTAAGTTTCCTTTTACATTGATATTATAATGAGTTTCTGAATCCTGCAACCACCCATGCAGTCTACATCCTCTCATTTGTATTTACTTTTTCAGCTTAGTGTCTGATATTATGAAAGGATTATATATGATTTATGTCTCCCAATTCATGAAACAGAACACAACTGTAGGAATTCTGAAATTGTGAGACAAGCAATATATATGATTGAAGAAGAGTAGAACATCCATGTAGTGTTAATGTGACTTTCTTCTTGAAGAATAATGCAGTCGGAGTTATAATACCACGTATCAAAGCTCGACGCGCCTGCGTCATTTGCCGGAAAAACAAGCCTCTCGTTCGCCTGCAGCGGATGTTAGACGGTATCATTAATAGCGATCTCAATATGGATATTTCTCTTAAACAAATGCATCGATTCGCTTCAGAAGACCTTTGTTAAGACCACGGGCTCGACCACGGAGCCGTGTCAAGCCGTTCTTTGATCGATGGATGCACTTTTTGTAGCTTCAAATAATTGCCCACCATTCACTCCCATTCTACCGCTTGGAAATAAAAGTATACGTTGTATTATAACTCTGACTGCATTATTCTTGAAGAAGAAAGTCATATTCACTTAGGATGCCTTGAGGGCAAGTAAAACATGGGGAAATTTTGATTCAAACCTGAAGTATCCCTTTAAAGAAATCTGTTGTTTCTACATTAATTTGAAGATTAAATGCGGAATTATTAGAATGTAAAAGTATATTTTAAAACATAAATGTTAGGTGCGATTAATCATGATTAATCATAGAAAAAGTGTGATTAATCAGATTAATTATTTTAATCAATTGACAGCACTAAAACATAACTCTACGGTCTTTATACACCTCTGAAGACATGGTTATGTATATTATATTGCATTTCTGTTAATAGATGCTCCTAAATATTACACAAAGCACCTTTAAAACATTAATAAATTAACTGAATTTCAGATAGATACAGTATACACTTAAACCACCTCTCATCTTATTTTGCTTCGCCAACAAATTGATCTCGTTTTAAGGATGTTTTAGCAGAAAACAAGACGAAAATACTAATTAGGAAAATCATTTTTGGCAGGCCATGTGCTGAAAGTGTTGATTTGTCACAATCTTTTTTCCTCCTTCCCTTCTGATGTGCCCCTTTATAAGACGACTACCTGGCCAGACTCCCCACCAGTCAACACTCGGCTGACAGGCAACATGATCAAAAGCCCGAGCTGTCAGCACCTCACATTGCCTCTTTAATCGCTCTGAAGGGGAAGTGGGTGGGGTGGGGGATATGCTTTGGAACTGTCACTGTGCTCTTTTTCATAGTCTTCCGCAGCCATTAAAGCAACCCAGACAGACGGAGCAGACGTACACCACAGAAACTACGCGAGCGTACTAATGAATACTCCGTGTCACTTCCCACCTGACTGCTTTTCTGTTTAGGGTTAGCGACGACAAGGTGGTGCCTATTGTGATCGTAGGAGATCATTTGGTTTCATTGCCGGGGGAGAATTTTGCTTTAGATGGAGTAACACAAGAGGTTGTGATTGGAGTTAACACATGTCTTTATCCCGCACCTAATTTATATCTCAGTCCGAAAAAATGACAGTTTCAAGGTAGAATTGATATTGTCAGACTGCTGGATAAGTGTGATTCGACAGATCATCTTATCTAAGAGAGAGAGGATGAGAGAAACATAGATTTGTCTCTTATTAAAGGAAATCATTTTAGGGTAGTCAGATCATGTACTGCAGGCCTTCATTATTCCATTGATGTCAAAATCATTATGGGTTTTGAGCATTTGACGCGGTACTCGCAAATACAGTAACATCACGAATCAGTGGTATACAAACAATAATCCATATGTATAAACGAATCAGTTGAATTGAATCAATACCACTCCTTTTCCCCGAGTGTTTTTCTATTCCATTAAATGTCATTACGAGTTGTTTGTGTAGATAAACTCAGACTGACTAAAGAACTAAGCATGACTGATGACCGCTGAGTGTCTCTACGCTTCAATCGTGAGCTGAATGAATCATTCGAAGCAGTAAATTAGCATTTAAGTCAATGAATTTCACTGTTTGCAAGTGCTGAGAGATTCCACAGTCACTGGCTTATATACGTAACGCAACCTCAGATACTTCAGCGGGACCCTCACGGTTCAAAAGTGGCTACTGTGTGTATTCTATGAAGCCTTTAACAGTCGTTATGAAAGAAAGGTTAATTAGATTCCACCTGATTACAAGCCAAGCTTATGTAAAGACGACTAGCATACAAACATGGATTTGACTCTCCTGACCAATCTGTCACATGCATTTCGCAAAGTCTGGTGGAACAGTTCATTCATGTAGAATGAAATCTACACTATCCCCTCTGCTGAATGGCTCTCCTATTAAAACACATTAGCCACCAATTACTCGCTAATTAAAAAAGATCAGAGCGCCGGGCTTATAGCGAAAGCAAATGAATACATTTGAGAGGTTTAGTTTCCTCAGAGATTAGCATTATGGAATATACTCAACTGTCCATAAAGGTGCTACAGCCCTTTGTACTTTTGGGGGAAATTCATTAAGAATGAAAAATGAAGACAAGAGCTGTTAACCTAATAATTAGCCTAAGAAGTCTAATTTATATAGAACAGAAGCACGTTTGACCTATAATGGGCAGAGCTATTGTAATGTATCTGTCAGATTTGTTGTCATGTCTTTTATTTTGTATCTCATTGTACATTTGTTTTAGGTTAAAGGTGTCACTTCCTGTTGGAGTCCCAGTCCATCCCTGTGTCTGAAAACTATATTACAGTGTGTACTCTATAGACGGTTTCAGTGGCAACACCATAAACAAACGTTATGTGGACCAAACTTAACTTCTGGTAGACCTCCGGAAAGAATCAATAACTGTTGAGTAGTTTTAATTGAACTTAATACAGTAACAATAAAATATTAATATAAATGAACATTAAAGGAGCAATGTGGAAATTTTAGCGGCATCTAGCGGTGAGGTTGCGAATTGCAACCAACGGCTCACTCCACCTGTATCATTTGAAGCACTACAACAGTTCTCAAAGGACAAAGATGTTGTCACGCTTTGCTTCTTTGCCGAAGGAGAAAACATATTTACGAAACTCTCTGTAGAGCAGTTTGTCCGTAAGGGATACTGTAGTCTCAGCCTCAGACGTCACGCCCACGGACCGTTGGCTAAAAGTTTGATACATAAGGCACACTTTTCTGGAAACACTTCAGCATGTTCGAAGTCATCATCTGATTGGTTGAATTTCACAGGATCTCCGGAAGACGTGCATGTCGCGTTCTTTAGCAGTCCGCCTGGAAACAACACGAAGTCGTCTGATCTAAGAAGTAAGCAGTCGTATACAACGGTTGCAATAAGAATTCATCACGATCGACTAAACGCTTAATTCTTAAAAGTATGCGAGGTTCACTGCATAAAGTAATGATCATTGTTGTTTCTGTTAACTTTTGACACGTTCGCACGAATGCACCGGTCTGTTACTGCGGGGACTTTACCATGCCTCTAAACATGACGTGGCACAAAACGAAACGTGATTGGTTGCTTTACCTGTCAGTCATATGGCCTCTTGGGTAGGCCAGCGATAAGTTCCTGGCTACGAGAGACTACGGATACTGTAGAAACAACATGGCAGATTGCATGTAAGGGGACCCGTGGTGTATGTAGATAGAAATAGCTCAAGGTAATAAAAACATAACGCTTCATTATGCAAGATCTTTATACACCTCTGAAGACATAGTTAGGCCTATGTAAATTATATTGCATTTCTGTCAGTAGATCCTCCAAAAAATTACACACTGGACTGGAATGTAATATAAAAGAAATTTTCAAATTATAACCAAACACAGACCGGAAGTTAACTTTGGGCCAGGTGCAAGCGTCTCATAAAACCGTCTAAATGTATTTCGTATTTAGTGTATGTCTTTAAATCTAACCTGGGCTGCGTTCAGCCCCGACAAAATGTTGCAAAGCGTTTTTTAAACGGAAACAGTGGTGCGGTTGAACACCCTGTTGTGATGATGCAAGAGTTGAACTATGGCAGCTGAGAAGGCCATTCTTTGTTAATATCTTCAATTGTTGCGTATACTGAGCTGCAGTGGACACATTAAAAAGACTTTACTTGGACAGATTGTGCGAGCTGTCTCTTTAACACCGCGTGTGTTATATACATGTTGCTGCTGATTGGGCTGACATTCTTGACACACCCACCAAACAAGAGAAAACGTATCTCAAACCCTGTTGCACACCGTTGCAAACCGTTACCAGGAAACGTTGCGCACCGGTTTAAGCTTGAACATGCCCCTGATCTGCCTGTTATGTGAGCAGTCACATGACAGGAAATAGAAACAGCCATTATATAGGAGGCAGCAGGGAACATGTAGTTAGTTCAAATGATTGCTGAATTGTGGAGTTGCCGTTTACAGACTTTCATTTTCAGAGACATTTCAAAGATTTTGTATTCTCACTGTATTAGATTATATACAGTATACACCGGTGGACACTTCACATTTAAGCTTTTAACACGCCTGAACGTTTAACCCTGTTGAAACAACCAGCATATGCTGGTTTGGTATGTTTTGATGCTGGTTTGCTTGTTTGTGATGGTTTAAGCTGGTCATGTGTTTGGTCCTTAGCCGGTTTAAGCTGGGTTAGTTATGTATGCATCAAAACATACCTAACCCAGCATATGCTGTTTTTTTCAACAGGGAAGGACTGTTAAGGTAGGATTTTAATAGATTCCATGCAATATCTTTCATTTTGCATTTCTGAAATAAGTTGTCTTGTGGAACACCAAAGTAGTAACCTTCCAAAAACAGACCAAACAGAGAGTATTTTGATTAAAAGTAAATTCATTTCTGCTCTCTAGATGTCTATTTTGTAGATTATTGGCATTAAATGATGCTTCTCAATGCCAAACATGTTAGGCCATTAGTGACTATACAGTTGGAAAGATATACTGTAGTAAAATCTGGTGTAAAAATGCTTGATCAGAGAATATTTAGTGTACTTTAATGTGCACTGACCATAAACTCAGTTTACTAAAGTAAACATGAAAACTAAACAGTTATGTAATATTACATTACACAGGCTTAAAATATGGCACAATTTAAACCACAGCATTTGGCTCACTTCGCCCCATAGCTGCCATTTTGAAAAAAAAAAACTAGCTAGATTACAAATTCAGGCTAATATTTAGCCAAATTATTTGCATGGTTTTATTTGTAAAATGCATCATAAAATGTTTTTATACCCGAATAAATTTGCTTTGATGTATCAGTCATTACATCTGATTTTAGATAAAATTAGACTAATTTTAGCTAATTAGATAAAATTAGATTTTGACAAGCCAAAAACTTTTAAAGTTAAACAGCTTTTAAAGTAATTTGATGCTGTCCAATTCTCATATGTGCTCCTATATAGCACGGAAGTAGAAGCGGTTTCGAACTCAGGACATGTTTGTTCTCTGCATGCTCTTTTGGGTTCGGGTGTTGAGTGCTTTCATGGATGGCCTTGTGTATACATACCACAGTGTTTCTTGTTTGTGGTGCCTAATAGATATATTATGTGCTGTCCTCCTGTTTGATTCCATTCATTGCGTGATTTTGACTTTTGGAGACCCTGCCTTTCTGTGTTTTTGGATAATAGCCTATATGTTAAAGCTATTTTAACGCATTTAGCGCCTGGTTACATTTAATTGTTGGTGGTTAATGGATAAACGTGTGCACAAAAGTGGAGAACAACAGTTTTTGACCCTTACTCTTACTGACGGCTAATTGATCCAAATAGAAAAAATATTAGTGGCATTACGGAAGCAATATGATAAATGAAAACATCACTGAAGACAACAGCAAGCCTGACATTTAACTGACTTTGATATATTTCAATATTACCATTTATAAAATGTGACCTTAACATACCATTTAGAAGACACAAGAATGAAGGAATTCGGCACAGATCTGACTAAAAATGAAGCTTCGACGTACTTCTTTCTAATTTAAATTGGTTTTAAAAATATGAGGTGATATGATAACAGATATCGCCTTGATGTTCTTAGGAGCCTGCATGACAGAGTAAAAATGTGATAATTATCGGATCCCCATCTTAAAAACTTCAGACAGAAAACGCTCCTAGCTCGTAAACAGAGATCAGGGTTCAGATTGGCCGATCGGTAATTCAGCTAATCTCCCCCTGCAAGAACCTTCTAAACAGTAATGCCGTAAACGCTCCAGCAAACTCCACTAATTCCCCATCAATTCTGCATTCGGTTTAGCGGCAGGCTAATTAAAATGTGTAAAACCTTCGTAAGAAATAAAATGATATTTCCGTACAGGCGCAAAATGAAACCTGGCGTTGGAAACAGGAGCTAATCAGGTATTAATGTATGTAAATGTCAAGTGAAAAATAGCCCCAGATCAAAATGTGTTACTTTCCCAATAACAGGAACAGGTCTCATTATATTACCTGTGCAAATGTCAAGTCCTGTGATGTTGAGATGACACAGCTGGAAAAATGGAATGAAGGACGAGAGTCAGCTGAAAAATGTGCCGTCGTGAAGGTTTTGCTTGTTTAGTGATGGCATGTTAGCCTGAGGGCTTGTCTCTGTCAGTAGTTTTTAGATGGGCAAAGTCTTGAAAGGTTCAGAGCTCAGTCTAGATAATAGTTATGGTCAAGGAGGCAACTCCACAATACAAGCAACTCCACTTGAAATGTGATTCTGTTTAGCATCTTTATTTGCTCAAGGGGACTATTTTCTACATCTAGATGGAGCTCATTGGTAGGGGTAGAACAGCTTCGCTTAACCGTCCTAAATAAATAAAGAACTGGTGACTGTGTGCAATTTTATCTTTTCTGCCGTTTTAAACACATTTTGCATCTAGCAGTTTCTGGGATGACCCACAATACACATGCAACAGTAAATCCTCTTTTCATGATAATGGAGGCTGTATGAGAAATCTTAGCCCAACCATGCTGAGTAAGCCTAAGGGCTTTATTGGTTAGGGTCACAGGATATAGTGAATTGTGAAACCATCAGTCAGTTACATAACAGTACATATATAGGCTTGTATCTGGTGAATAAAATACCAGGCTTTACCTTTGAGGGTGACAAAGGCTTGTTTAGAGAAACTAAAGACTATTTCATAAGGTGTTGAGGATTTGAGAGTCCTGTTGAAAATCGTGTTACAATTCCTGTTTTTTCATGGAGTATAGCAGTGTTTATTATAAATAGCTAATCAGTGTAGGTCAATAGCTGAATCTCAGTTTGAAGGCTGTGTCCTCCGGAGGTCGCATACGTCATTGAGGTTTATTGTATCAGGTTTTAATTCAGAAAAGCAACCGTTACATTTCAAGGTAAGAATTAAACTTACATCTTAAGAGAAATAAATGTTCATTTTTTAATGTTTTTTTTAACTGAAATTAGACAATCTCGATGAAGTATAAGGTCGAAAATGCGACCTCAGGAGGACGCAGCCTTCGAATTGAGACGCAGCTATTGTCTTTCTATTGCAATTTACGGTTTCACAGCTCACTCCATTCAATGGTTTTGTGTACTACCTTCCAATATATCTGTATTTTGTATAATTGTTCAGTAAAATATGTAAATCGCCTTCAAATTGGATAGATATACTTGGCAAGCAAAATTAGACAATGCGACCTTTCTGTAAATATATAATTTTCCTTTTTGGAGGATATTAAGTACATGCAGTACATTTTCTTAGATTTATGCTTAAGACAAGCAATTAAACTGCCTATGGTCAACTTTATTAGTTGACCAATTTAATCAAAAATATATACATTATATAAAACCAGTCTTACTAAAAGCAGAGCTTAAATCTAGCCTATTTTATGTTTCATTTATATTTATAGTTGGCCCAATTGTATAGATGTAGTTGCTGTCCTTTATAATCTAGATGGCCCTCAGATATATATGTTTAAAATGTTGTGTTAGGTTTGAAAAATGTAGTTTTCCAAAATGTTTAAAATAGAATAGCAACCTATAATGTCCTTTGAGTTATTGGCTCAGGTGCTACTGTTTCAGGAAAATCAAATCTAGCACGTCAAACCCATTACTGCTGTATAAGACCGGACAGCCAACTGATTTGGATAAACTTGCATTATAGTACGACTGCATAAATATTTTCAACAGCAGGTGTTTTACAAAATGCCGGGTGGCATCTGAAGAATGATGACCTTGGAAAATATCCATAGTGATGATGGGACGCATTTGGATCTGTTTGAAAACACTTCAGATGGATATCGGCCACTCCAGGCCAAGATTAAACAGAGCAAAATGATAACGGTATTGAACTCGCCACAAATCAATGTCTGGTATGAATCTGAATCTGCCCCTAAACTCGTCTCTGTATCCACTGGTCCCAACACACATTTTTATTGTGTGAGTACGCTAGAAAAACACCACTGTGGATTCATCCACTGTGATGTAATCTCCTGGCAAGGAATGTTAATCTCTCTGTCTCTCATCTGTCACAATGATGGATCTTATTGTTTCGCTACTTTAAGCCTTTATCTTTCATTAAAGTGTGACATTTATTTCACAGAATGTTTTTCTGCATACGGACGCCCCGAGTTAACACAGAGAAAATAAAGCCATTGAAATGGATGACTTTCCAATACACGGAGCCTATGGTAGCGAAAAAAGAAATGTAGTCATTTCCAGATCCCTAGAGACATTCTTGAAATAAATTAGCAAAATGTTTTTTTGCACTGTTGCTGGAATGGATGGTGGAGGTCCCTAAAGGCATGATTGAAATATTTTGTAAAAAATTTAAATATCATTATAATAATTGTGTCTAGACACTGAGCAACTGAGCATATTTAGCAGGTATATTTATTATGCCGGATACTGTAGATTCTTTATAGGCCTACAATTTATATGCCTTTCCAAATCTACACAAATACAGAAAAAACAGTACATAATATGCTGACGTTGGTGTCTGCATCTAGAAAACCTGATGTGATCAAACAAGATTATTTTATGGTAAGAAGTTCCTCAGTGCAGAAACACATATGTTGATAATCAACATGACACATTTATTTTGTTTCATCTCATCTCAGCGTCACTCGCTCCATATGGAAGTGATATTGTTTCTAGATAACTAATGTTGAATTCAGGTTGCAGAGAAGTTCATTTAATGTAAATATTTCATTGCCACTGGTACAGCAGACAGGAAATCCTATCCCCCAGAAAGAGGACATGATTAGAGAATCTCCATTCATATTGCTGACATAAAACAATTTGGTCTGCATTGAAGCTGAAACTTGTTTAGAGCCAGAAGGTCGGAATCAATGTAGATAAATGCAGAAACAACTGTCCATTTTTGACTTAACCGATTTGGTCTTACATACCCCCATAGCTCTCTCTTCATTGACTCCAAAGCAGCAATTTGTTCATTCATTATATTGGATATCATAGCGTCATAATATTAATAGACAGCATTATTGTAATGAGTGCACTTAAAAAAAAATACTTTGGGAGAAAAAAGCATGACCAAAGATCTTCAATAACACATCAGAGCTCATTTAACCATTCCTAAATAAACCACAGAGAAACATCCACTAAAAAAGACCTAACCTTAGACTAAATTAAATCCAAATTGGGCCTTTAACAAAAATAATAAGCAGGCTTTGGTAAAATCAACAAAATATGTATACGACCAATGAGCTCATACAGCTTCAGTTTATTGAAGAATCCAGATTTACAGATTTCTGACATAACCACCCCACAGAAATAAGTTTAAGTTGGCAAATTCAAAATTGTGTTAGAGCACCCAAGCTGACATACTTCTGGCAGGAAGAGGGTTTGTATCACTGACACCACTGTGACACCACAGATACTGTAAACACACACACATCCCCGACAGGGATTCTGTAAGTAATTTTAAGTCAGGAACCAAATAGACAATAAAACTCAGACAGACCTCAGAGACATGCTTTGAATAGCCTGCTGACTCTGGGGCCACTTTTGCAGTCAGTGTGACAGCTCCATTAGTGTTAATGACAGTGTAGATACAACCTGAAACAACTATAGGCTACCTGGTAAATAACACCAACAGCTTCTGCTGAAAAGAGCATTTGATTCCAGATGGAGATACTTAATGTTGGACACTTTATCTCACTTGTTAACAGCAGAGTATTGCATGCAACATGTCATTATCTGCAATATGCGCTTTTGTGACATGGAAGTCAGGGATTGGCTGGTTCGCATGGGCCAGTTATCCCCTATTGGTGGATAGGTTAAGTTCACCATCTAGGACCAAAAGCATCTTTCTCTATTCATATGTGATAATACATGATGTCATGTCACGTCATATATTATATCATATTTCATATATCATATCATGTCATATAAAATATTTCATGTTGTGTCAAGTGTCAAATGTGACATATCATATATCACGTCATATAGCCTATCATGTCAGGTCCCATCACATCTCATATAATATTGCATCAAATATTGTATATACTGTATATTGTACCACATCATATCACATACATAATTACAGGCAAACAGACATGCCCTAGACAAATATCACGGTGCCCTCTTTTAAATGAGTAAATCTAAATCACAATGTCAACTGTTTTATTTTAGGAATACCAAAACCAAATGGGATAAATTTGATAACATTAAGATTCCACAATGTTACCAGTTATACAACGCATCCCTAAGTTACATCAAAATTAATATCTTGTTTCATACTGTGCCATTTATACTGTAAACAGTGTGACCGAACTTTTTGGATCTTTGGCATGCCAACCACTGGCATTTTTAGAACATATTCATCAAACCTGCAAGCCTTGCACTTGCTTAGAATAATTATGAATGCCACTTACCATTTGTGAGGCAACATTTCGCTCGGTTGTCATGACTGTGATTTTATTCACAGGCAATGCAGGATTTTACTTGCTGATGGTGCTTGACTGAGGTTGAAGTGTGAATTACTTCTAATGTGGAGGGCATCCCTGCTCAATGGCCATGCGGTTATTACATGAGAAGATTTCGCATATATCAGGAGAAGAGACATAATCAAGCCAAAATAGAGACTCATTTTAGTTTGAGTGCAGGGCGAAACTCTCTCGAACTTTCAAACGTGTAACGGCATTTCCGTGACGTGATGAAAATGCTGTTTTCTCTCCCAGAGGCCTGTATCATGAAGCAGTTTACTGAAAGTGGATACCTGAGTTTAGTTGAACTTTACCCCATTTTTGGTATATCAAAGGATACAGATTTACAGACTAAATTGGACGCATCAGCTGTGAGGAAAGTCACGAAATAAAATCAACACTTTTTTTTCCACTCTACATTGTAAAAAGTGTGCCTGTGTGGGAAAGAATTTTAGAGATCAGCAGAAATGTGTAGGGTTCTGCCATGGTTTTTCCACTTGAGAGATTTTGGGCAGAAAAAAATGTATTGCTACTTTGTATAGCTTTGCAAATGTCACATACTTCAGCACTATACTTCAGTATGAACTTCAGCAAAAATACAAAGCTGTCTTTAAGTTAACTTTCACATGCTAAATTCATGCTCTTTGTGTTTCCTGGTTATTTACTGTACTATATTTACTGTACAGGGTTTCTATAAAATACCCCCTAATAATCAGTATCAATAGCTTAATACATTCTGTGATGTATAGAAAGTCACTGGGGCAATAGTACATGTGCCGCATATCTATAACCTTTAACCAGAGTAACATAAGACACCAACAAAGTCTGTTTTCACCTGAAGAAATAGTACACTAGGTTACACTAGGAATCATATTGTAGGCTAGAGAATCACATAAAAGTGACATGACTGTAGTTTGTTGAACCACAGGAGCGTGCTGTAATGTTTGTGCAGGGATTGATGCATTTCTGTTTTCCTTTGAACATAGCAGCAGTATAAGATGTAAGGGTGAGGGGGAGCTGGTGACTAATCCTATTAAAAATAGACATACAGTACAGTAGGAATGAATGGGGCAGTTACTTGCAATGTCCTAGAGAAACATTTTACTCAGAGGTCGCTCTTTTGTAGCTCAGGAGATTTGATGGACAACTGATGGACATCTGAGTTTACTAGCATCGTGTTAGTTCATTGTGCATTAGCCACAATTACATTTGTGTTAACAGATACAATTTTTACATTTAAAAATGTATTAGTAAACAAATACAACATTATTGTAAAGTGTTACCAATGTTTCTCGCAAAACTGCCTAAAGAAAAAAATAAAGAGATGCAAATGAAACAGCTATAATACATTAGTATAATATTAATAATGTTACAATAATCCGTTTTTTAAATAAATGTTTGATTTGTTTGATCTATGCAAATATGAGCACAATTTGTGACATTGTGTAGATTTCTTCTGTAACAGTGTTGAAAGCGTGCGATTTCTGGGTCTGGGCAAAAATACCCTAAGATGCATATGAATTAAGCAAATGTTTTCATTTGCTCTTTAAAGGGGTCATATGACGCGAACATGTGTTTTTCTGTGTCTTTGGTGTGTTATAAGTTGCCCATGCATGTATTAGACACGTAAAATTGCAAAAATGAAAGTGTCGGAACAAACGATGCATTCTATCTAAAAGCGAATGCTCACCCAGACCTGCCTGAAACGCCTCGTGTAACCACACCCCCACAAATCTACGTCAGTTCGTGGTATGATTTGACTAACACCGCCCAAATGTATACGCAAGTAAGGTGGGTGTACCTGTCAGTACAATTGCTTTGGAACCTGATGTTCCAAATATGGTAAGAGGCGTTACATTTCCGTCACACGCTTACAGTATTCGACCAATTACTACGCACTGGTTAACTGGCCAATCACACCTCGCTTTTCAGAGTGTTTCAGAGAGGCGGGGCAAAGAGGAGATACACACATGCACGGCATGTGGAAAATACAGCGTTTTTTGAACCTTAAACCGTGTATACACATTGCATTACATCTAAAACAAACGATAAAATTTGTTTTAGCCATGTCATATGACCCCTTTAATTAAACATATTTCGAGAGATACTAAAACAATCTCATCTATAGCGCTCTAAAAAATGCTGGTAGTTTCAACCCATGGATGAGTCAAATATTGACATTTTCTATATGATAATTTTTTACCCTATCATGAGTTAAAACAACATTTTTTTTGCGCTGTGATTGAGCTTGCTTTACATTCAAATATACTTAAATATCATTTCCTCATCATGTTTCTCACCCCAATAACCAAATATGGCCATGCAATTAACACACTGCCAATAATGGATTATGATTCACCTACTGTGCACTGTCTGTTGACTACTGACCTCTGTGTGGGAATCCATATGTGGACTGCCACCAACAATATCATAATTTCCTGAACTGTAGATAACCAGCATACAGTCCCCCATATGTCCAATAAGTAAACATAAACTCACACAAACCTTGCTTTGTTTGGAAAATCCACACCAGCGTCAGAAGATGCACCTGGATCCTGGATCTCATCCAAAATGGTCATCCTCCTCTGCACTGTGCATTCTGGAGGAGAGCTTCCATTCTGTGTGTTTCACACTTTCCCTGAAACTTCAGATGATGTGTGTGTGATAATGCACAGCACCACAGTCAGCACTTTGAAATATATTTTGATGCTCTGTCTTCACCTGCTGTCAAGCCTAAGAGCTGTGCGTCTAATAATAATAATAAAGATCTAGCTTAGTCTACAAATAGTCAGACCTAATTCATTATATGTGAGCGGTGAGTCTCTGTAAGTTTATTTTGACAACTAGATTGTCAAGAGAAACTTTAAACATTAATTTGACTGGAGATTTAAATTAAAGGCTAAAAATGTAGGGTAATAATGTAGCTATTAAGACGCAGAGGCATGCAGACACACAGACAGGGTTGTATTTTTATTAATTTTGAGTTCATTAAAATTCTTTTAAATATTTAATCACTCATACATGAAACGTTTCAATTAAAAAAGCAGCACAAGACACAAAAGGCTGAAGGTCTGTTCTACGTTTGGTTGACGTAGCTTTATAACATTAGAATTACAAAGGAGTTTTGAAAACCCACATATCCTAGTTAATACAATAACCGTATGTTGGATTTCCTTGGCTGGGAAGCAAGAACATTATTCAGTATTCTCTCTACATGTTTCACATTGTTTGATGCAAACTTCACAATAATTTGCATGTTTTCCAGCATAAAATGCAAACTCTGACTGTGAGGGTTAAATGATGTACGGGGTTGAAGCAACCCTTAACATCCTTGACTTGAAACCCGTCTAGAACCGTGATTCTAGCCTTAAGAAAGCCGTTTCATGGGTACGATTAAACACGGAGGCTGCGTGGTGTACTGGTGGAGCATCGCAGTTTTGCTCCTTTGTAGATTGCGTTTTTGTACACAGTCTTGCTCGTGGCAATTCTTTGGTGGAACAAGATAGCGCTCTGTTCACCAGTGGGGAAGTTGAAATTGGATAAGAGGGATTTGTGTAGGTTTTGTCGTGTGTATTCAATTTAACCACAACTTTTGCAACTCATTTATTGGTTTAAACTTACAAGGTGCTGGAAAGAACTGCTTGAGATCTCTACGTTATAATTAGATTGGCTCTTATTACTTCAAGGGAAAACATACAACATAGGTTTGCATACTTCTGGTTTAGCGGAGGAAAAACAAATATTCATAACCCATGATATAAACAAACTGCATGAAGCACGAAATGGGCAGGAAAATAACTTTGTCTGTAGGTGAAACCTCCCAAAAGAAAAATCAAAGATGGTATTAATATCTCAATTATTTCTCTGAGACATCAATATGATTAAAAGCAGGGCAAATGGGAACCTTTTTTTGCGATTATTGCAAGTCTTTTGCTATATTCCTGAGAAAAAGACCCAGAAATATCACAAAATGTCTCCATTAGGGTTTCAGATCTAATGGAGATCTCAACAATGTCACAAACTGAGTTCAGCTTTGCCAAATCTGTTTTTAAAACTTAAAGGGATAGTTCACCCCAAAATGAAACTTCTTTCATGAATTAATCACCCTCAAGTGCTCCAAACCTGTATGAATTTCTTTGTTTGGTTGAACACAAAGAAAAATATTTGGAAGAATGTTAGCAACTGAAATTTCTCGGGCACCATTGACTACCATAGAAAATGTTTTGTGTCATTTGCTTAGTTCTGTTGAACACAAAATAAAATATTATCAAGTATTTAGGAAAACAAACAGTTCTGGGGCACCTTTGACAACCATTTTAATGGTAGTCAAAGGTGTCCCAGAAATCTCGCATAAGTTGCTAACATTCAACCAAAGAAATTTATACAGGTTTGGAACAACTTAAGGTTGAGTAATTCATGACAGAATTTTTGGGTGAACTATTCCTTTAATATTATTGAGTATTTAATATGAACTTAAAAATGTATTATCAAATGTATTCAAATTCAGATTATTTTACATGTTGTTGCTGGCCTTCTAAAACCTCATATGTCCAGTTTCGCAGTTTTTCAGGAAATGGAAAAAACACTGTACTTTTGAAATGATTACTGTGTTGTCAAAGTTGACAAGCACTTTTTAAAATACTTTTTATGGTGAGATATTTGCAAAACCCACACTGTAAAAAAGATCCAGCAAAAAACTGAAATTTTCTGGCAGCTGGGGCACCAGAAATATTCCATAAAATAACAGTTTTCCTGTAAAATGACATGGTTTTCGCTGTTTTTCTTGGAAATTGTCAGGCGTTTCTGTAATTTGACGTTTTTTGACTGTATTTCAAAAATGCGTGACAAGTCTGTTTAATAAAACAGTAAAATTTTGTGAAATTACAGTTTTCTTGGACATTGTATGTGAAAAATCAATGAAAAAATAACAGTAAAATTGTGTAAAATTCTGTTTTTTTTACAGTAGTGACAAACACAAAAGGTGACTAAAAATAGAAGGACAGAAACAATATACAACATGCATTAATTCCAATCCACACTTATGTATTTCAACAATTGTCTCCAACAATTTTTCCTAATCAATTTTAGGAGAAACATCTGTTGATACTTAAATGAAACACAAATGAGAACTCCAGTAGCTAAATCTCCTGAGCCATGAACCTTCCTCAACTGTTTTCAACTCTCCTTTAGTTCTTATCGCGTGGCGTTCGGTTTGACATGCATTATGAGTGATTCTTCACTCTTGTCACTGATTAAATTTCCATTAGCCATGCTTACCAGTTGTTGAGGCACTGAGAGCTCCTGAAAGATGTTCTCCAAATATGATTGCTGGGAAGAGAGCAGAGGTGGGATAATGACACACTAACATGATTTTAGCTCACACACTGTGTGACGGCTCCCTCTCTCACTGATTCCGTCTCTCCCTCGCACGTCCTTTACTTCTTCTTGTGGGGCTTGTCTCATGAGCTAGACATATAGAGAAAGACAGAATGGATGTACTGTATGGGGTGGGGGTGGGTGTTAAGAGATCTATTTAAATCATCGCACACACATACGCACACACGGAAATAGCCGTGTTTCATACAAATTTCACAAATCCCCTTCTAAATTGAGAGCAACCAGGCATACCCCTGCCCTTATCTTTTCAGCCGGGATGTAAATCGGGGAAGAGTTACTGTGCTTTCAACCCGAACGCAAGTTCCACTACCCTGCTCGCATAAGACGCTCGGTATTTGAAGGAAGGTAGCGGTTAGCGCTAATGACCAGCAGGATTAATTAGCGCGAGTAGGATGGGCAGCTCGGATGGCTGTCTCTCCCTCATTAATCCGCTTGCAGGTGTTCTCCTGCCACTCTCTCCCCTCCATCTGCGCATGAGGAGATCGACGAGAAGCTAGCCCACACCATTTCAATCTTATTAGCCCTCAGCAGAAATCACATCACTGTAAGTACCTCCAGTGGAGGACAGCTGTAGATAAGACCACCACGAGACTCCACAACACTAGAAATGAGGAAATTGCGCTACCCGGGAGAAGTTTTTTTGGGTGGATGGTTTATAGTTTATATGCTAAAAGACCTCTGAGAGGTTTCTGGCCTGCACAAAAGACCAGCTTAGACGAGTGGAAAATTTTAGTGCTTCAAGGTTTTGCTAGCTCAGGAGGCTTAATGATGATCTCCGTTATGTTTCCTTTAAAGGTTCCAATATGGTTGTGATGTCATTTTGAACAAAATCTTTTTTTTAACAAAATCGTTTTTAAGTATTAATGGTTTTAGATTTTTTCCAAGTCTGTAATTAAAAAAATATTTTTGAAGATTTTAACATGAATTGAAAGGGATTTCTGGGCACCATTGACTACTATTAAAATGCTTGTCAGAGGTGGCCCAGAACTGTTTTTTTCCTAAATTGTTCAAAATGTTTTCTTTGTGTTCAACAGAACTAAAAAGTATACAATATTTCTTTCTACTATCAATGGTGGCCCCATAAATCCAAGTTGATTACATTCTTCCAAATATCTTTCTTTGTGTTCAACAGACCAAAGACATTTTAACAGATTTGAAACAACTAGGGTTAGTAATTCATGACAGAATTTCCATTTTTGTGTGAACAATCAGCAAATGTACCCAAAACCAGATTATTTTAGCAACAATCTACATTGATTGTAAGATCTTTTAATGTATTTTAAGATTGGTTTTATTTCTATCTATTTCTATTGCATAAAGTTTATATTCAAATGAAGCATAAATGAGAATTCCATCATTTCTCCTGAGAAAAATCTCAGGATCTCAGAAATATCTCATATTAATATCTATTTTACGAGGAGGCTCATTCGTATGAATTCCTAATCTCATTTGTATGTTTTGTTATAATTTGACCCTGTGATGTTAGGTTTAGGGGCGGGGTTAGGGTGGGCCTTTATTGTTGCTCTGCCACCTCGTTAAACCTGGGGCCCGTTTCAAAAAGGAGGTTTAGTGAAAACCCTGAAATGAGGGAAACTCTGGGTTTTCCATTTCAGAGTGTGAGGTATGTCAAACCCGAGAAAGTGGGGTAACTCAAGCCTGTTTCTAAAAGAGAGGTAACTTATACTCAGAGTCAGTAACCAGTAACTTACTCCGTGAACCTAACCTGGTCGGGAGAAGGTTTTCTTTGGTAAACCCGGAGTTTCTTTGGATCTCCTCCCCCTTTTTAAAGCGCAAGTGGTGTACCTCCTTCATTCATTCATTAATACAGTCTTTCATGGCACACATTTTGATCACACAGAGACCATCTCGGTGACTAAAATGTCATAAGTGCTTTTATAGAGGATCCTGTTTGTGAAGAGGCTGCATTAATTCATATGGAGGAGAGGAATTTAGGACCCGAGCGGAATTTCCCCGTGCATTTTTATTAAAACTATACCATTTTTCTTTACAGTGAAGTAGATATATCAAAATATATCTCATCCATCCTTACATCAATAACATCAGCCATCATGGCCGTTTATTACATCAGAGCAGATTCTTTCCCTTACATGTTCTCACAAATGGTAGTTTCCTATGGAGGATAAGAAATGACTTAATAAAGTGTGTAAATAAAGTGCGTGAAAAAAGACATTAATAAATACAGACAAATGCAGAAATGAAGTGATAAAGGTAATAAACAATTAATTTAGACGTGTAGCCATTCCTACCCAAAACTCTTCCGAGCAGGGTTCGAACCGATGATCAGCCTGAATTTGACACTAGAGACTGACATCCTATCAAGTGTCCTACACACCATAAGGTCTCACACTCCTCACGAGAGCACTGATGGGTAGTGAGAACATGATCATATTTTTATTATTTCTGTTGTTTCATTCGTTTATTCATTCATTTACTGATTAATTTGTTATTTTTTATCAATTCAAACGTAAGTCATTTACACATTAAAGCACATTAGTAAATCCACTGTATGCAGAGCGGAAAGTGTTCCTCGCTCTCACACGCTTTCTACCGCCATGTTGCTTTTTTTTGGTGCCGTTGACATGGTGAATCGTAATATCGGAGCTCCATTGATCATGGCTTGTCGTAGTTGTGGCGCAAGCGCTTAACTCAAGGTAAGTCTACCCAGAGTTGATAACTAACTCAAATCAGCTGTTCTGAAACCAAAAACTCAAAGTTTCGCATCTCGGTGTTAAACAACTCAGAGTTCACATTCTGACTCGGTGTTGGTTGAACCTCCTTATTCAAACAGGCCCCTGTGCATTTTAGCAAAACTTGCTTTTGCGGCTGTGATTTTAGGGTTTGAGCCACCTCCTAAAATATGTACGACTTCCTTTGATATCAGGTTATAAATATATACATTTATAAACACACGCGGTCTGTGTATAGAGGGTATGCACGTGTCGTCACCAAACACGTCACGTTAAGTCAAGCGGTGTTTAGCAGCAGTGTTTAAAAACAGAGTACAGATAACAGTAAAGTTGTTGTGCGATTGATTGTACAAACAGATGGAGCACGAAACCTGAGAGATTTATTTTTAAAGGCTGCCGAAGGATAGAAACAAAGCGAATGAATCGCTGCAATTTGCTGAAACAAATGGAATACTGAAACGTGTATGTTTGCTAGCCATTTCATATCAGACTCCGCTCAAGTTGTTTATGTTGAATCATACCATAATAGCGTTTCGTATATACAGTATTTTCCACATCTTTATATGTTACGTAAATGTAAATCTATACCTTTCACATTCTAAGCAGATGTAGCTATTTCATACAAACTTAAAGATTAACGTATTGTCAACACCATAAACATTTAGAAGAGCAATGTAAATCTTGTGAGATTTGGTTTATTAAACCACTAAACGTGTTTTGCTCGAGTAGAAAATGTTAACTTAAGGGTTTGCTTTGTGTATGTATTTCCCCCCGGCGTTGAAATCGGGTACAAAATTAATATCAGGAAATGCAATTCCGCGCAATATTTCAGTGTACAAGGACACCTGGTTCCTATGTAAGTTGTAAGGAGCACTGTCGGGTCCAACTGCTTTTAATTTCAGCAAATATCTGCGTGTTTTAGTCCCGATTTCTTTGTTTCTCCTATTGAAAGCAGCCTTCTTGCTGAGTGTTTTACCACGAGGAGGCGTGTTCACGTGGTGTTTACGTGGTGTTCACGTGGGAAAGTGACGTCAGTGCATACCCTCTATTGAAAGTCGTGCTGAGTGACAAGAAAAAAGTTGTGCTCACTGACACGAAAAAGGAGGAGATTTAAGAACATAAATAAAAGAAAACACATGGGAAAACCTCAACATGCAGAGGGCAGATCTTATTTTATTATGGAATTTAGTGTTTATAATAAATGCAGGTCATTATTATTATTTTATATTATTATTCATGTGCCCTCATAATTTCAATCAAAACATTCATTTTCACTCACCCTCCAGACGACATTTTTTATTTGCATCCTAGGGGGTGAATGAAACCCTGCCCTAGTCGTTTCATTCATATGTATACACTATTCAGAAGAAAACACACTGTGTATAATATGCGGGTTAATTTTGCAAATGCAAATGATTCAACTATTAAAAAGAGCAAATCACTAAAGATGATCCAAAGAAAAACATGATGAATACGGGCAGTGAGTTGAATATAACTGCATGTTCACACTTAAAAACACCCAGTCTTGTATTAATTACATACATCACACAATCCCTGATCTATCAGCAAGGATTGACTCTGTACTGTATGCTAAGGAAATTCGTATTCCTTATTCAGTCCAGCATTTTCCTGAGGCTGAAGGAACACCATGATGCAGGCCATTAACTGAGGCTTTAAAAGGGCTATTTAAAATGACCTGGCCTGATCTCCAAATGAAAAATAAATATGCTGCAGTGTGGATATCTGTCATGGGGAAGTGGGAGGAGGCTGTCAGGCTCAGTGTACTAAATCAGGCCACAGCAAACTCCAGATATTATTCTGTTTGTGAGTGAGTTTACACAGAGATTCGTTTTTCATCACAGAAGAATTTTTTTCATATGGGATGTGTTTTATAAACACGAATAGCTTGTAAGCGAACATGCATATACAGACCAAGACGCGTGGACGTTTGGGAATAGTTTTTTTTTTCATTTAGTGCAGCAGGAGGTCAACTTGTTTCCAGCACACACACATAAAAAGCTGCTTCCCATCAGGCACTGCTTGGATCCCGGTGTAGCAGGTTATGCACCACTGACATGGAAATTCAAATAGACACGGATTAACTGTTTAAGCTTCAACAGGCCCCAGTACATTACATTCCTGATGAGAAACCAAAGGAGGGATGTTAGCATGACAGAAGGATAAAAATGGTGTTGGCATGAGGAATGCTATAGCATAGGTGCATCCCAAATGGTATTCTATGGCATTTTGTAGTATAAATAGTGAGTAGTATATGCACATTGAAAAACGCTATAAACTTAATGCACTCAGTGGTTTATGTAGCGGAAGAGAGGAGTGGGTTTCAATCTTTTTTGAGCAAAAATCAGCTGTGGAGACCAAATTTATGCTTTAGTGTGGCAGTGACTGACGTCGGACGTCATGTCATGCAAATAACGTACAATGTACAATTTGAAAAACTGATTTTCGTTGACTCGCTTTGTGTTATGCTTTGACGTCATTTGTCCTTGTCTGGGAAAAAAACATTTAGTATTCCATTTGAAACAATAATATCTAATGTCTTACACATACACAAGAATAGTTGGTAGAATTCATAGTGCATAGTGTAAGTACATAGGGTCTAGTATGCGATATGGTACACATTTAACCATCATCCTGGTGTTAATGCAATATGTGAACTGTGAGGGGTCTGTTCATGTCTAGGAAAGTTCAGCCAGCATTTTATATTACCAACATTTAACTTATTTTACAAGGTGGCTTACGTAAATGGATGTGTATGATCATATCTATACATTAACGTAGGCCACTTTGTGCTTTCATGCCAGCGATGTTAGGTTTAGGGGTGGGGTTAGGGGAGGGACTTCAGTATTGCTTTAATCTGATAATCCTTCGTTTTTCTACAATTCACATCACTCAAATTTATACGAATTAGCCACTTTGTAAAATATTTACGAATGCCTGTGAGATCAGGTTGAATATACCAGGGGTTTTCAAACTTTAGAATGCCGTGGACCCCCAAATAGGAGGACCCCTTTCTAAATTGCACATCCATGTATTTACATTTTTTGTATAAAACATTTAAACCCTGTTAGATAAATTGCAAGTGTGATTGCCTATAATTACAGTAATATTGGATATGTAAACCTGAGGAGAAACATTTTCAAGTCAAATTTATTTGTACTGCAATAACATTCACAATAAATCTTGTGCTTTACAAAAAATACTGCCTTAAGTTAACCCCAGTGAGTGAGATAAAGAGTAACACTGTAGTGAAAAAACAAATATAAACAATTCTGGAAAGTATGCATAAAACAAATATAAACAATTCTGGAAAGTATGCATAAAACAAACACTTATTTATAAATACATATCGTCGCTGTCGGGCGGAAACCTCCTATGTCCAAATTTGGTCAATTTCATATTTTTTCACAAATCGATGCTATTGGTCAGTCCCCATGTGGGTCTGTTATTTTTACAAATTATTAACCAATCTAAAGTGTTGAAAATAGCTTGAGAGCAAATCTCTTAACTCCATTGGACACTTCAACTGTCTGAGAAGTCTCGTAACTCCACCTCTTCTTCACTCCGCGGGAGCTTCTCGGCATTACGTTGTCATGGCTCTGCTTCCTTAGTCATGTTTTTCTTGGTCCTGTAGCAGAGCCATGGCAAAGTCTTTGGTTATGTGTGGAGAGAAACATATTATTGTCCTTTTGACAATAATATGCGTTCTCTCCAGTGTCTTGTCATTGGCCCCGCCCCTCTCGTTTCCTGTATTGTCTCCCTCTTGTGTCTTATGTTCTACACCTGCCCTTGCTCGTTATCCCTCGTTTGTCTTCCCTATTTAAACCCTCATGTTTCATTGTCCTGTGTTCGGTCATTGTGTTTGCTACGTGGGTTCATGTTGTGCGTACCGTCTGCTCATGTTTTTGTTCCTGTTGTGGATTCCCCTGTCTCATTGTAAGTAAGTGTTGAGTTTAGTTCATGTCTATTGTTTGTTAGTCTAGTATTTAGTTAGTCTTTGTCCCTGTTTATCCTTTGTCATTATTGTTTTACCCCCTCGTGGGCCTTTGTTTTGTGTTTTATATTTTATTATTAAAGTCTGTTGTCCAACGCTGCCTGCAATTGGGTTCTTCTCCACAAGTCCGTGACATACGTCTCCTGATTGAAAGTTTGTTTTAGACAATAACGAGTGAAAATAGTTAGGTTAGATACATTTGAGTAGGCCTGTTTTGTTAAAAATCGATAGCTGTAATGCTTCGGTGCAGAAGGAAGCCCGTGAGCCACAAAGGTAAGTTTGCGAGCAGATTCGGCTAATTTCCGCCTATTAGACAGCCTAGTCAGCTCATCGTTTTTTGTATTACATCACTTATAGTTCTTAAACCTTTAAAATAGAGTTTAGGAAGATGTATGTAACCACAGTCGTTAGCTTTGGTTAACGATTGAAGCCTTTTCTATTGTCAAGAGGCTCAACGCTACCGCCGACTTTATTTGCGTGCAGATTAATTTCCGCCTATATTAGACAGCCTGTTTAACGTTTTATTTTGGTATTGCATCACTCATAGCTCTAACGTTTAAAATAGAGTTTAGGAAGATGTATGTAACCACAATCATTAGCCTTCATTAGCTCTTAAAGCCTCGTCTCTTGTCAAAAGGCTCAACGCGACCGCAGATTTTGATGAACACTGCTGGCAGCAGTGACGTCTCTGTCAGTACCATTCTTATCAATGACAGCGTAATCTCGTATCTCCCTGCTCCCAAGTCATAAACCTTGTATCTCCGATTAAACATGGTTTTGGGGAAATGTTGTGTTAATGTTGGTACACAACAGTATATGATAGCAATATAAGGTATAATACCAACTTTAACGATACAATGTTTAATAACTCAAAAAATATGCAGTTTTTTAATTTCCTGAAAAATAATGGTTTTGGAGATGCGAGGATTCCGCCCGACAGCGACGATATGTACTTCTAAATTAAACCGTAATAATGTTCACAAAACTTTCACAATTTGTGCTTTTTGCTCTGAAATTTTCTGGGGACCCCTTAGAACCTTCAGGAGGGCCCCTGGGGTCCCCAGTTTGAAACCCCCTGGAATATACCATACAGTATGTTTTACTCTTTCAGGTATATCAAATCAATGATCATGTAAACCACATTTGACAGTTCCATCACCAACTTCCAACTTTATTAGTATCAAACCACTGCTACAAAATTACATCAAACATGATGAAAATGAACTTGCATACGTGCTATACACAATGTAAGCTTTAAAGTAATTAAAGTATATGATTCTTTTTTTCTTGACAAATATCAATATATATCAATGCCACTTAAAGCCATATATGTCATTCCAATGATCTAGAGCCTAAAATATACAACTATATCCCTGGTGGCTAAATTATCTCCATACACATGTTAAGTAAAGATGACCATTTCAAATTTCTCATCACAGACGTTTCAGCTTCATGATCAGAGGAAGGAAAATAAAAAATACAGCCATCCCAATATGGTTACAATGTCCATTTTACTTAGTCACCAAATCGAACAAAAAGAAGGTACCAAAATTAAACAAACATGTATATACAAAAGTAACCAAAGCTTGCCAAATGTTTTTGTAAAAACTATTCGTGTAAATTCGCCCCTTTCCGGCGGGTGTCTCCTGTGCTCAATTACCGGCGATAGCAGACTGTTTGTGTCACTGGTTTCACTTTACAAAATAACCGCTAAAGATATGAAAAATGCCAATGCCATTCAAAACGTCTAACAACAAATTACCAGGCCAACTGACATTTAATGAGACATTACAGGGAGTGAATAACACACTGGTGTTGTTGGCGTGTTCGCAAAACCCTCTTTCCAGTTTTTTTTACATTAACGCTTCTCCTGATGAGCCTCAGTCATCAGATTGACACAGTGCTCAGCAAAAGAAATCTTTGTTAGAACCTCAGCGTTATCAAAACCACCACATCAGTACGAACTTATTTTCCAGCTCAGTGAAAATAACGAACAAGGGAGTTGACAAACACTCGATGGAGGAAAAAAACCTTTAGAATTCACTCATTCTCATTTTTGGCAGCTACTTTATTATCAGGACAAATATTTCGCCGATGAACGTTTCTACAGGCTAAGTACATTCATCGCACACGCTTCATTCGTCACGTATCGTGAAGGTTTAACACAATAGCCGTAAAGCAAACGGGGCTTCAGGAGGGATTATAGGTTTTTGTTTTTTTACAGTGCTCCGCGGAGTCAATTAGAATACAGCAAAACCGCAATTACGTCGTGAAAAGGACAGAGGTTTATGTAGATTACTGTCAGCCCTGCCAGAGCGCTGCTGGGTGAGAGAGCGCTCACAGCTGGTTAATGCTGCACCCTCCAGCACTCCACAAAATCATCCTCCAGAAACTGACAAAGGCACAGGAAGAATTTTATTAACTGCCAGGTCAGAAGAATCGCCTCCCCTGACCGCACACACAGTACTCTCAAACCGACTTTCAAAAGAGTCTGGCCAAGACAGAGATGGAGCTGACAGGTTTTTAATCATTGCAATACCGCCTACCACCCTCATTCTGTCTTGCCAGGAGCTCCGCTTGTGCTACGAGATGAAGGATCTTACACGTTTGTTATTTTGGAGGTTTTTTTCTGCGTGCATCTGGCAACCGCATCGGACGTTAGGATTCGCAAAAGACAACAGAAATGCTAACTCGCACCGAGTTAGTGTCAGCGCTGAATCGTACCCCTGTTTACACCAGCCGTGGACTTTGAAAAGGTGTTGAAATGGAACCCAAGGGGTCTCCTCAGGCCGCAGTCATTTGAACTCGGCCAAAAATAGCATTAGCCCGTCGCGTTTTCACGACCGAATCGATGCGACGGAGACGTGTGTGAGTTTCAGTCACACGTGAAACACGAACCATTAGCTGACGTGAGGCATTTGGAAAAAACCCGTCCTTGAATATTAATGCATGTCCAGGAATGTAATTATCAAGTCATTAGATGTTCAGAGTGGAAATGTGCAGCACATTTGCCTGTTATTTACCGACTCTTTTTGAAAGGCTGTAACTTTCAGGAGAATTATGCATGCATGAATGCCTCCGTTTTTTACCCTTTTTATCTTGATATCCACTTATGCAGTTTTAATGATGGTTTAATGAGCTCTTTGTTGATGTTTCATTCACAATATTTATTAAAAGAGCACGTGCTACCTTTTTATCTTTACAGAACGTAAAATCGGCAGATGTTAAAAAAATGACCCTTTTATCGCCTATTAATAAAGGAAGTAATAAAGATCTAATAAGGGAAGATATAATAAAATACTGTGACGTCTGATATAATAGTTATGAATGGTCAACGCATGAGGCTCAGATGTGGCATTTGACATAGAATGGCAACAGATCTGATCAATACTATTAAAGGCACATTTTATACAGTACTTGCTTCTACAGTGGACTCGAATGGCATTTTGCATGGATATGAATGAATATGCAGTGTATTTACCGCTCAAAGCCGTTCATATGCAAATATGGAGGTTCATTGTAAACATTAAAAATAACGTGTCTATGAGAGCCAGGCATTGGTTTGATCGTATATGAATATTTAAACATCCCCTTTTTGATGTCTGATGCTTTCAAGTCTGCAATAAGCACAGGGACACAAGCGTTTAGGTAAAACCTAACAAAAATGAACAAGAGGCCCTCACTTCTGAGTATTAGTCATTGTAAAATTCAAATAAGAATTCTAAGCTTCTTACTTTATAATACAGTGAGATCATTGTAATTGTTGAAAGTGTAGATGATTTCCAATACAAGCAAGATTCTAATATGTTTTCATTGTTATAAATTTTGCCCTGGTATTGAAAACTACATAAAAAGCGCAGGAAGTAATATACAGAAAGAATGTAAACTTGTCATGGTTTTGTTGCAAATAAACGATTGAACGTGAGGAAAAATACCAAATATTGCACACCGAGCAGAAGATTCTGTGATGATTTTGATGTAAAAAGAAAACATTTCATGGTACAGTAGCTCAACACACAACCCCAGTGATGTTCAGTAGTGTGGAACACATTTCATGAAGTCAAAGCAGCCTGGTTTTGTTCTCAAATTCTCGATTTATGGTACGTGGCCACCTCAACATACATAGTCATTTGACATGCAGCACATTTATAATTTCTGCACATCGTAGTATACAACAAGTGTGTGGGAACTAGGGTAGAGGTTAAACTAAATCTAGACACTGGCTCTACCAATAAGATAAAATGAATTCTACTCTCTTCGAATATACACACACGTGACTCATTTTCTATGATACCGTATGACTGGTTTACACCCTCCGAGTAGATTATTTGATTACAAACGGTTCTTTTTTCCGACTTCTACTTGTTTGACGAGAATCAACGACAGTTGTGGCATCTAAAATGAAAGACGACATTGTAAACTATGCCATACTGCATACTTATTTTGAAATAATATTCATTCACATGTTTGGATCCACGCTTGAAAACTCATACCGTCCCCACAAAGGGAAGTGCATAATCTTTTTTCAGCTTCCCTATTCGAAACTATTTCACACTGACGAAAGCAAAGCAGGTACAGTAATATATGTTAATACATTATAAAAATCCTGTTCAAATGATTACAACCATAAAACATAATCTGTAAAGAACGGAGAAAAAAATATTTATCGGTTTAAAAAAGGCAATAATGACTTGAATGATAAGTTCCATTAGACACCATAATATATGACCTACTTTCTCTTTCCACTTTGGATTGGCCCGATATTTGTGCTATTGTTATTTGATGTCTTATTTAATTTAAAATCAAATGCAACCCTATATTCAATGAATATTTCTATTAGAATATTTTGCCTCTTTTTTGGGTTATAACGTTTCGACTAATGCACGTGTCTAATTTTAATTTTAGGATTAGACACAAATAGGCAAAAGTTTACAAACTATTAAAAATCTCCAATACTGGTGAAATTTTAGTCTGCACCCAAAATCAACTCTTGAGCCAAGACAATCATAACTAAAACATATTTCTTGAACAGCTAGAAAGGGTTATGAGCATTCTCTGCATATTTCCTTTAAATTCAAAGGGGGCTACAGCACAGAGGCCTGAACCGCTGAAGTATGGCTGTAATTTTGGTCCACGAAATGATTATTCATTTTTCATTGTCAATACTATTCAACTGCTCTCCAATTGTTCGCTTCACCCATCAACCGTCTTTTTGTTTATCTAGTCCCCTTCTCCAATCTTGACTCGCCGAGTTTAAATAAGCATGTGATTTAAACACTTTATGCCCCTTTATGGGTATGTAAATGATGTACCGGCATGGATAGCGAGGTGGCACACCGAGGAGTCTTTCCGTTACCAATAACAAAGACACTAACGTCACGCACCTTCGCTTTTCCGAAGCGCGCGTTTAGCAAATTTGAGAGCGTTGGAAAGGAGACAATGCGTGCTGATTTACAAAGTGGGAAATCAAATAACACAACAGAAAAGAAGGGAAACCAAACAAAAACCCTTAAACCATACGTATTTACATGATGACAAACACCACCAAATTCCCATCCCAACGTAAATAATGCTGATTTAAAATCCCTCGCTGCTTTCCAGACAAATTGTACCAAATTGGATCCAGCCATCTGCGATGTCAAAGGATCTGTAAATGCTCAAAGGGTTCTTTACAGTCATTGTGTATGGCCGTCCCCGGGGCTAGTAGATGCTGACGAGAGAAGAGAGAGCCAGGATCAGGTACCAGCAGGCCAGCAGGACGTCGGCGCCTCCTGTACTTCCATACGGAGCGGTGTTGGGTGCTGTAAACAACAGAGCAGAGACACACGCTGATTACCAGATTCTGTCTCTCTTGGCAGCAAGTTATTCTTTCACTCAAGCAGTACCTCCTCCCTTTCATCTGAACCGTGCTCAAGCTGCCTGCTTTTACTTTCTCGAAACGGAACCCTTCGAACGGACGCCCCATGAAAGCTGCTATAAATGTCAGGGTGGTGTATCTCGGCGATGCCGTAGTATTGCTTTCGCTGTTGTTTCTTTGCGTTTGCATAGCGCTTCAGATGGATTCCTGATAAGAACTGCTGGAAGCCGTGAATTTTGCATTTGATGTTTAAAAACTGTCCCCGAGTCAATATATTGAGGTGTATGAACTGCAGTGTATTTTTTTACAAATTGGGAGCGGTGCAAGGTTTTTGGGTGGTTGCTATGCGGTTCTATGTCATTGATATGGCCGAGGTTCTCCTTTAAATTCTTTTGTGCACTTTTTTCTGTTATTGGTCAGATTGGTCGGATTTTTTAATAAAGTAAAAGCACGCAAGGCATCCGATTTTAAGTGATAGTTCTGTCATCATTGACTCACCCACTTGTCATTTTAAACCCGTATGACTTTCTTTTCGAACGATGGTGTACCCATTCACTTCTATTATATGGACTAAAATCCAATGCAAGTCAATGGGTAGCGCCATTGTTCGTTTACCGACATTCTTCAAAATATCTCCTCTTTTGGTCTGCAGACCAAAAAAGTCATACAGGTTTGAAATGACAAAAGGGTGAGTAAACGACAGAATTTTCATTTTTGGGTGAACTATCCCTTTAAGGTATCATTCACGTCCGTAGCACAAATGGTGAAGAAAAGAGCCAAAGTTTTGTTTAAATCCCAAACCGTAAGTATTAAGCAACAGTGATAAGTCTGAGCTGACTTTGTGTTCATATTATCTTAGCCAACACAGATTTCAGTGGCAGAAGGCCTCAGGTCCGTCCCTGAAGCAAAACAACTTGAGTGTAGTGCTCAGGAGAGGTGCTTCAGAACAGGTGTGAAAGTGTACAGGCATTTATCTTCATGAGCGTGTGTTTCACAGCTCTGTTAATAACAGACTCTGGCCTACTAAAGAGATGCACGCACGCACACACACACATTGGGTTTCAATGTTTTACACAAACCTTTCTGCATTTTTACATTTTTAAATAAACATCATTTAGATTGACTTAAAAGCTGTTTTCCTCATGGGCACCAAAAAAATGTTCCAACACTGTAGGGTTTACCACATGCATGCACGCAAACACACACAACTGTTCTAGACTGGTACTACAGGCTTTCTTTTATATCCTGTGAATTTTCTCTTTTTTTCTTGTTTCTGAATACCTGTGATGACAGTATCTAATGGACTCATTCGGGTATGGCTTTATTTGTGGGCAGAGTCTTCCTACACTCAAAGACACAATACGACCGAGTCACAACATCGAACAGCCTGTCTGTCAGTAATAACTATGTTTTTGTATGTGTGGTTGATCAAATAATTGCTCTGTGACAAGTCCTCTTCTGAATGACAAAAATTGGATCTCATAGCTCAGATGAAAAACCCGTGCATCCATTTTCACCTTCATTTCGGCTTTTAGGACTCCAAATTACAGCCATTCCGTGAAAAAAGTTCACGCCGAAAAAATTACAGGCACGACCACACCAGCCGTAATGGGAAGCCCAAAAATCCGAAATGGGTGCGAGGTGGAAAATGATGCAAATTGCGATGATGCGCGCGAGACGGTCAGGCAAACTGACTTGTGCACTGCGGCTCCGTTCTGCCTCCGTCCAAAGCACCGGATAATGACACAGTTTTTGCTCGGCAGAGAGAGTGGAGCCGGTAACCATGGAAACAGCTCTCACATCCTGCATTGGCCCCTCTGCCAGAGCCACAGAGTGTGCACAGTGCTACCAGTGGAATAGAATCATTTGGTCTATAGGCACCTGCTGCAGTATCTAAGTAGGCTATAAGCGCCGTTCGTCACGTAACAAACAACGCCATATGGCCGGTGAAAGGTAAAAGGACAAAACGCTTTATCCTTTTAGCGATTGTGTTATTGTACATTTCCACCTGCTTCCCCGCTGGACTAAAAGCTACTGTAAAAGTCGCGATGATTCAGGGCCGCGCCAGAAACGTCCCATCTACCAGCTCTAAAAGTAATTAAGGAAAGCACCAATATTACCTGCCTGGCTGCGTTGTGTGAATTAGGGACCTGTTTAATATCCCACCGCGTCTAAATCAGTCTGTTGTTGTGACGATGCAGGTTGTTAGCGCACTCGCCATTTTAATTAACTCGAACCCCCCACCCAGACAGTGCCTGCCTTGTGTCTGTGTAGAAATACAGTGAAAGAAGAGTTATGCGGTGGCTACGCCCGTCCAATCACCGGATTGATGCTTTTCAGACCGTATATCTGCAAGAACACCAATCTCCTCATTACATTTGGATCAGGGACTAATCGGTCACGCGTGTCTAAATCACGGTTATGCGCTCACCTCTCTGAAGCATGCAAATGTCTTCCCGTCATGTGATTGTGAAGAGTACACGTATTAAAATTCTACGTGATGAACGTTGAGGAACAAAATGAAAAAAGGTACCTGTATGACTTTCTTCTGCAGAACACAAAAGAAGATATTTTGAAGAATGTCGGCAACCACTGCCGTACCCATTACTTGCATTCGTTTTGTGTCGGTACAATAGAAGTGAATGGGTACCGCCGTTGTTTGGTTACCAACATTCGTTAGAATGCCTTCTTTTGTATTTTGCAGACGAAATAAAGTCATACAGGTTTGAAATGACAAGAGGTGATGACAAAATTTTCATCTCTGGGTTAACTATCCCTTTAAGGTGTTGGTAGAGAAGTTTGTGTTTGTACCCATAAACAAGTCCTCCAATTAAAACGAATTCGAGCTCTCCCTCTGCTGTGTATTTGTTTTGGATGATTTAGTTAACAGCTTAAGTCTTTTTAGGCATAATGTTGTTGTTGAAAAACAGTGTGGTACAAAAAAGAAGGGCTTCCACCCTATAATCAGCAGCTTGTTTCAAACCCACCATCCCTTTTAACTGGCACAAGACCCATCGTTAAGCTGCTTAATGAATTTCGCCTCTCTGCCTCTTTGTGATGTTCTCACGTTATGATAAAACAACTACGTTACATCTACAAATAGGCTATTTACATTTTTTAATTATAATTGTAGTATTATAAAACAGATTTTGTTGTTGTTTTAGTCCTGGATGCTAAATGATGCAACATATACAGTAGTAGGAGCTAGAGCTGTAATCGGGCCTTAAAAGTTAGGCCCGACAGTGCCCGAGCCCGACAGAATTCGGCCCGAGCCCGACAAGTACATTTTGATTGACAGCTTTTTAAAAGCCCGAACCCGTTTACAGCCCGACATTAGGCTATTCAAATTTGCGCACGCGCACAGCTTTTTGTCAAGAATGAGTCATTTATACATGTTTTAACATAATTTATTAATGACTAACGTAGGCTATAGGCCACTTGGATGTTGGAACAAAGAAATAAATAAGTCCTCTGTAACATCTCACATATCCCACTGGCTCATTATTCTCATTATGCACATGGTCAAAACTTTTCCACACCTCAGACTTTGCTTTAGTTGCTGGTGCAACCAAAACGTAATCGCCAGAGGCAAGCCTCCGTTTCACCTCCTCAGCCAACCCGTTCTCACTCCCGACTCGTCACATATTTACGCTCGGTCAGCGCCCCACGGCGTCACATTTGAACGCGCAGAGTACCCCTTTGGCGTTGTTTTTCGACGAACAGGGAACTGCGTTGCTGTTTTCTAAATGCTCCAGACCGAGATGCGTGCAATTCTTAGCATTTCATAATTATTTATGGTTTTAATATTTTGTAGCACCTAACCCCAACCTCACCCTAAACCTAACCCTAACCACTTCTCAGCCATATAAAACACAACACGCGAATAAAAGTACAGTCACAGGTATTTATTACACAAACTGACCAAAAGCATTACAAAATAAAACAAACAACTTGTTTCGCATACCTTTTTGCACCAAAGCCTCACGATAACATTACAATGGAGATGCCGTGCGTGTCCGTGAATACATGAACTCGGCTGAGGTTCCCATTCAAAAGATAAGCCGGAACAGCTAGATGCAGTCGGTTGCGGGAGCCAATACCGTTTCACGTTCAAAGCCAACGAAATGACGCGATCGGATACGAGACACGGGAAAGCCAATGGCATCGAAGCTGACGTAACTTCCTCTGGCGGCAAATTTTGAACGTCGTTCTTCACTGGATTTGAGATTTACGGCGGACGGTGATCGCTTTCGCATCTGTTCCTCATACAAATCGATCGTTTCGCGTTGGTACCCTTGGAATATCTGTGTTTTTGAACGACACTGTGACTGCTTGTATTATGTGTTTTATATTACGATAAATAAACTGTTTTAAACATTCAATAAACATTACTTGCTCAAACTGTCTGAATAGTGTCATGTAAATGCAATTATCCTGGCCATTAAACTTAAATTAAACCCCGAAACATCATCATTGCAAATTATATCTAATATACATTTTCATAATGACGGTGAAATTCGCGTGCCCTTCACGTCGAAAAACGACGCCAAAGGGGTACCCTGCGCGTTCAAAAGTGACGCCGAAGGGCGCTGACCGAGTCGGGAGTGAGAATGTGTTGCAACCCTCAGCATCCATTTTTGCATCTTTGTCGCGCTAATCGGAACGCATCACATGACCGCTCATTTACCGCGCAAGCCCGAGCCCGTGTAAAATGATAGAAATTAAGCCCGAACCCGACCGAACCCGTCGGGTCACGTCGGGTTCGGGCAAAGATCTTCAGCTCTAGTAGGAGCTATACAGCTATATGGCAGGAAATACACATGTGTGCAGAATGTGGGTAATGTGATCATGATAATGATAGGAGTGCGGTATGCTCAGCTATTTAAATTCATATTTAAATCAAGAGTCCATCTGGACCTGCCAATAGCTAATCACTATTTTTCTTGCAGCATGTGTAAGTGACTATCTTTTAGTGGAAGTGTGAATTCGCTTAATAGGGGCAATTCTATGCAAATGTCAACCTTACCATTAAAGAAGGTTTTTTACCAAAGGTTTTCACCATACTGATAGCTCAGATATCAATATTTGGTGATTAAAATACCCAAGTGAAGTCCATAGCTTCTTTATTTTTAAAGCATGATTTCATTGCTCCGCTTTTTTGTCACAACATATTCTTAATAAATGGGCACATGAAAATACTATCGAGGTTCTTAAAAAGAGCCATTCTCCATTTGTTGGGTATTGCTTCTGGTTTGTGAATGTTAATTTACAGAAATCCTACAAGTATGTTGTCGCTTAAAAAAGTGCACCCTTTTTTCACATCCATAACGGATGTATATTTCCCTCATCTGAAATAGAAAACATGTTTATTGACTGATTTGTGATGTCTTGACTCTATCAACAGGTTTAGTGAAATATACAGTAAACAGATGATTCAATATATTGTAATAGGGCTGTAATTACCAATATTCGCATCCAGAATAAAAGTTTGTTTACATAATTTATGTTTGTGTACTGTGCATATAAATTTGTATTTATAAACACATACATGTATATATAAAAAAAATATATAAACATTAATAAACATTTAGATATCATTTCAATTATTGGTAAATATAAATGAATCCATCTAGATATTTCCTAAATACATATACATGTATGTGTTTACAAGTACAAAATTAATGTGCACAGTACATAGACTCAAATAATGTAAACACAAACTTTTATTCTGGATGCTATTAATCATTTGACAGCCATAATTGGTAATACATAAATTCTCGGAGAGTATTTCAAGTTTTAAATCCAAATGCCACATACCTAACGCTGGAATTGCTTACAAATTAATTATGTCCATTACGCGTTTTGTGATTTATAATGTCTCAGACTTTGATATCTCAGTATCTTTCCAAATTTTTGCTTTGGCTTTACAATTAAGGTAATAAAAGGTGATTTTGTTTAGTATCAGTAAGCTGTAAAGGGAAAGGGAAATTTCCTATTGGTTCCGTCTTTGCAACATTGACCTAAATTTTCAACAAAATGTATATATAATAACAATAATATCTAATATTTTATATTATCCAGCTTTAATCACACTAATCCTTTTATGAAAGCAACATTGAGTATGATATAGCACAGCCTCTCATACCTCACTGCTTAATTAATGCTTTCATTTAAGAAAACACAACTGGCATACAAACGTAACAAATCGTTCTAATCTGTACTGTTGTGTAACTTCTGACATAGATGCAAATCTACATCATCTATCACAATTTCTGAAAACACAGCAAAGCATTGGCAACAAAGCATTGTTTTAAATAACTAAATGAAAGCAATCCTCTCGATGGTGGTTATGTGAGGGTGGCTGTATCTCCAGGTAATCTGCACAGACGATGGCTGGCTGCATCCCTTCTCCCCGGAGGCCATTCTCTTCTGGCTTCCAGAGAAGGGTTCAACGTCCTTGACCATCAATCAGTGGCCTATTGTTCCCTCTTCTGCCTCCAGAGAAGGCTCACCAAGCGGGCCTAAGCCTCTGCCGAGTCCTTGGTAAACTAGCATAAATCTTATATATCCAATCGTGGATTTGACAAATATTCCCTATAAGTCCTCATTCGCTGCTTCTGCTCTCCATATGATAAACTACCTAATTCTCTGCCTCATAAGGGAACAAACATGAAAAACGTTTCGTTTGGCTCGGTTTGTTTTTGCACGAACACAGAGAAGGCTGGCGCTGTTTCTGTGTTGAATTTTCTCTTTAATATTATTTGAAAGAAAGAAAGAAAGAATTCTAATAAAGTATAATAATACTAAATATAATAATAATTTCTATAAAGCACATTTCTAAAAAGCACCAATAAGTTCAATTAATGTTTTTATACATAATAGGTCATAAATACAATCCCAGTGCGCGCTACAATTGACAAAACAAACACATGGCAACAAGCAGCCGCTACGACTTAAAACTAAATAGCATTTGAGGAACGCCAAGTGTTTGTGTAACCATCTGATCGATTCTGAGTTAACCACCTAGATGCAACTTGAGATATTTGGGGCTGTGTGTGTTTTCTGCAACAAATGTTTATCATGTTTCTGCTGCGA
Source organism: Triplophysa rosa (assembly GCF_024868665.1). NCBI lineage: Eukaryota > Metazoa > Chordata > Actinopteri > Cypriniformes > Nemacheilidae > Triplophysa > Triplophysa rosa. The sequence goes on along the minus strand of NC_079896.1, from coordinate 11,930,842 downwards.
TAATGATAACGGGTTTGAAATCCTAGGAATGCATTATCATAAATAGGGCCTACGTGCGATGGTCTGATGAGATAAAAATGAGCTAATTTCTGATTCAGCGCTGAGTAAAAGCTCTTTTCAATATTGTACACAGAAGGAGTTCACCTGACATGCTGGTAGTGAATAAAACTCGACTGCGTCTCGGCGGCCTTGAGCTTCACCTGAACACCGACACAGCAGGGGCTCGGTTTGATACAAGACTGCGGCAGGCGACAGAGAAACAACAAAAAGACTGAAAGATTTCATTTCGCTTCTGATGCACTTTTCTGCACTGCCAGCGATTACATAGTCGACTTTCTCGAAAAGAAATGTGTTTCGTGTGATATTCAGCTGCTGTCTTTTCACTTTTAAGTACGTTTCATCCTCAACCTCACTCATTCAGGGCTGGGAAACGTAAAGTTACTGCCTGTAATTGATCCAATGTATCGATTGACAATGGCGTGTTGCATTTTAAACACCATTGTTTCTATAACATAATAAGGTCTACTGGGTTTTGATTAGACTGAAAGTGCTACAGATATCATCATGATATTTAAAGGTCCAGTGTATGAAATTTAGCGGTTATAATGCTATTCTCTATTCTTGATTATTTGATGTATTAATGCTCCATGACCAACAGAAAAATAAACATTTAGAATAATTTACATTAAAAATACACATTTTAACTAACATTTTTGCACTTAATTAAAATACAAACAGTGCTATTTCAAGGAACCTAGGGCCCAGTTAATCTTGCGTGAATAGTGAAAAACTAGACAGCTTTACGTCTTAAAATACGGCACACAAAAGTGCCACAACTGTTTAGTGTTTCCCCCCACAGTCTCTTTGCCTCTTTTATCAACAGGCATCCCATGGGTGGAGTAAATAATGAGAACTACGGAGCAGTAACGCAAGAGTTCTTTGCTGAGTCAGCCGCTACTGGTATAATATGGCCATTTGTTCAACACCCCCCTTAGATGTAACTAGAGATGACTAATGAAATAACTTGCACTTAGATGCAATTGTAGTGAAAGTGAGAGTCTTGCATTTCCACCACTCAATTATAATGTAGGATTTGTAATGATATGTTACTATTTGGCTAGTTGAAAAATAACATGTCATTGCGTTGTTCACCATTCATTATAACCTTTTGGCTTTTTGAAGTGTAATTAAATAGGGAAACACACATAGCAATAAATAATGCATAGCTTAAATGCACCGTAAGTCACTTTGGATAAATGCGTCTGCCAAATGCATAAATGTAAATGTAATGTAAATGATATTCAAAAGAATAAATATTCCAGGGGCATAGCCACCGCTATAACAGAAAATGTAACAACCAATGGGGTTTGTCTCTCCATTGTGTAAAGATGGAGGGAGAGGTTGCTGTCGGCTTTGTACTAAATCTTTTTGGCCGACGCCCACTTATACCTGCCTTTTAGCAAGAGCTACCGGGCAAACGTTACGAAACGTAGTTAATATTCACGAGCCAAGCTGATACGGTTCATAATCTCCTACCCACACTTTCAGATCATTTTTACTCCCCAGAAATAATTATTGTAGTCTCTTCATTAACATACGATTATAAAAACGACATGATCATTATAAAATAATTAGAATATGATGTTTGGTGTCATTTTAAGTGAAGTATATTTTAAAAGAACAGCGTTTCACACTATAGGAAACTCACTGTTTGACTTTTCAAGTCAACTGCTCATTTACATATAGAAGTTATTACTTATATTTAATAAAAGAAGCATAACATTTAACACGGCATGGAATATGGAATATAATACCACCAATGGCGTACAATTTATTATGCAATATAAAATCACCCAGAACACAGTCATGAACAAAGCACGGTTAATAAATATAGTGATGCAAAATGAAGATTAAAGTTATGAGGAAAGTTAACATATGCTGTGCTGGGAAGGGCTAATTATCATAAAATGCACAACAAAGTATGTTTAAAAAGCATTATTCTCTTCAGGCTATCTGTGATCATTGCTTTCTAATCACCATATGCTTCAAACACCAACACGGGAAATATCGTTCTATTACACAAGGACAATGAAACCCTGGACCCTGGATCCTCTCTGGTCCTGTGTCGCCTTGTTGTGCACAGCCCTGGGGAAACGGGTATGAAAGTCACGGCGCCCAGAAGTGAGCCATATTCATTCAGCGTGCCGGTTATGTTATGCACTTCTCAGAGAACAAAGTTCACCAGCGGAATACTAAAAATCTTCTCCATATACGTGTGATTGCTTTATATTCTTGTCCTCAGCTCGGTATCGTTTTTTGCAAATAATTCTCACTCCTGCAGGGCCAAAAAAAGGAAAGTGTGATTTTAAACAGTAGCTACGTAATGCAACAAACAATTACCACATGCAAACAAACCGCAGGTTAAAGATAAGCTACACGTTGCACTGTATTTGCCTAGGGGTTTCCTAATCTAATACGGTTAAAGTGCTTCGACTGAGAATCTTAAAGATCTCGGGTGTGTTTTATCTCATAAAAGATGAAATGCTGTACCTCAAGTGTTATCTACTTTGGTCGTCCATTTAAAACGAAGCTGGACCTGTGGGCAATATTGATTGACAGAACCGCCGCTAGCAGCAGCTACGATGACTCACAAAAACCGACTCTTCCACGCACACGAAAGCACAAAAAAACATCCTTCAAATGTTATCATCATCAAATCCACTCCATCCCTTCTTCTCCTCCCCTACGCTATCTGTGCAACTTACAGCACTGCATAAATACCAAACTCCCCACAGTGACACGTGCACTTTAGCTTGATATGGATGCTGTCAAACTCCCGTTGCTTCGGGCCGGGAAGTGCTTTATACCTTCGCGCCTGAGCCTTTCTGGAAGGGGTCAAAACGTATTGATCAGCCTTACTTGATGATTCCTGACAAATTAGGCTGGGATATTGACCCTTTCTACGACCCCCTCCGGCAGCTGTGGTGCAAATTACACTGCAGCCCTGTCAGAAATACATCCACCACTGGGAAAAATCAAGACCGAGCTGGAGAAACAAAACAGAGGCTTTTTTAACTTGCCAATTTTGAGGGTAAAAGTAACAGTTTAGCTCTCAAACCGTGACTTAACCTCAGAGGAAACTCCCACGCACGTTCGAGAAATATTCAACGAGTGGCAGTGACATGCAGAATAACCTTTGCCGGTCCTCGCGCACGACAACATGTAAAGTCATGTAGTTCAGTGTTTTCTCATATTCATCCGCGTGTCCTATTTCTCCCACCCCACCTGACAAAGCCCTCTGAATAAGTTATGTTCATGAATAAGATTCGTGGCGTTTGAGGTATTGTTAATCTCCGGGGAACAGCCAAATTGCCTTCTGCCAAGAAGCTAATGATAAAATGTTCACAAGCATTTTTGAAAGTGCCAGTTTTCCCATCATAATGAAAATCCAATTTTGTGGTGGTTCGCTGTCAATTAATATGCTCTTTCAAAAACAGAGGGAGGTAAACCCTTCAAGGTATTCAACCTTCCTCTTGTATCAACCGTCAGACTGGTGTGTGAAGGTAAATGCTCACATTAAAAGAAGTGTCATACTGCCGATACAAAATGTCGCTAATTTTCACGTACTGCTTCAAAATGGACTCACTCGAGATGTTCTTTTGTTTGGTTTTTGGCATGAGGTCAAAACTGTTGGTGGTAACAGAACAAATAATTAGAAATGAAAAGTTAAGAGTTAAAACCGTAAGAGTCTTGAACAATGATTAGAAATAATGAAATCTTCTAGTGTGCCAAGGTCTTAAAAGATTTCAGACAACAACAGAAAATATTTCCTCCAACCCTTGATCAAATTAAATAAAAAAGTTTAATCTTCTTAACATCAATTCACACTTTCAAAAACATTAAAATAATGAAAACAAGCACAGGCAAGAACAGCTGTACAGCAGGCATGGTTTTAACTCAAGATATTAGTTATACTAACATGTTTGTCTTCATTTATCGTCATTATTAGCGTATTTGTTCAGTTCAGGAAAACTTCTGGTAATTGCAAGACACATTAGGCTGCCTGTGGGTCTTATTTGTGGTTATGGAGCGAAACTCAGATAACAGCGAGAGTAGGAATATGACACCAAAACAAACCCACCAGAACACCCACGGCTTCATTAAAGACACCAAAAGTAACCAATGCAATGAGACAGAGACAAATCATGCTTTTCTGTTGGGCTGATCGCACGTATTCCACTAATTTTTCAATAATTGTGACTGAGCAAAAGACCCAAATGTTTACAGTTAACTAAGTATAGGGCTGCATGGTATTGAATAAAGGTAATATGCGAAAAATGGCTATGTGCAATTATCATAATCAATATGATTCTGCTTCTGATAATGCATTACGTTTTTACAATTCATTTGAACTTATTATAAAAATATATGAAAAAACAGTCTCTCTGATATCTTCCCTCAACTAAAACTCAGTAACTTAAGTATTCAAATTATTCAGTTCATTACATATTGCAGCCCTAATACTATAAGGGTGGGCAATTTAGCTACTCCCCAAACAGAAAAAAGGTTTATTATAAAATCTTAAACAGTCAAAATCTAGAAATCATTTTGTATATGAACACAATGAAGAATTGTCAACAATCCTTGTCATTTAAATGCTCCGATTATTAATGCTCCAATAAATATATACGTAGATAAATATTGTTGATTATTAATAAAATAATAAAAAAGGAAACATTTACAGAAATAAACCAAACCGCATCTAAAGCTATTTCTGATACTGAGGTTTACGTTACACTATTAAAGTGATAGTTTACCCCCAAATTAAAAATCAGTCACCATTTACCTCTTGTTATTTCAAAACGGTTTGACTTTTTCTCCTGCAGAACACAAAAGAAGATATTTTGAAGAATGTTGTTAACTGGCCCCCATTCACTTGCTTTGGCTTTGTGTCCATACAATAAAAGTGCATGGGGGCCAGTGTTCTGTTACCAACTTTCGTGTTCTGCAGAAGAACTTTTGGCTGAACTATCACTTTAAAGTCTATCAGATACTAAAGTCACAGGACCAGAAAAGAATTTAATGTATTGTACATCTAATGACATGGTCTTTTAGTGCCCAGATAAAAAAAATTATTAAAATAATAGCAATATTCATAATGTTGCATAGTCATATCTATATTATAACATTTATTATATTAGTACAATATGTATAATACTATATTCAATACAACGCCCAGCTCTGCTGCACACCCACATGGATTTGCTCACTGGCAGTCAAAATGCCACGCTCTTTGTATCAATAGATTGCCAGTTCATACTGGCACCAAACTGTATTTGATATCCGCTTGTAAAATAACGTGTCTTAACTGAAAGTGTTTTCCCTCTTCTTTCCCCAGACGCTGAGTGTCACCTCCGTCTGAGAGCTCCAAAAAACATCTATAGAACAAACCCACTTCAATCATCCAAATGCCAGCAAAGAAAAGAAAGGACACGCTATCAAAAACTAATCTCATGGAAATCATGTACAGCCGTTAGAAATAAACAATCGAGGTTCATACATGCATCTCTGGGAAATACGGAACAAAAGCCCCCACAAGAACCGTGAAACACACGCGGGTGAGGGAAGTCAAGGTTTTAATATTCCTCCGGTTCGCTTTGAGCGCGGCGCCCGTGAGAGAACCACCGGGGTGACGTTGCGATGCTTAAAAGGTTCTGTGACAGTAAAACACACTATAAAAACGAAAGCAAAGCAAACGGAGTAATCCTCTTTTCTCAAAGCAGCTCAGACAAAAGTGTCTGCCAATCCCTTGCATACAAATTAGCGTTGCCAGAGAGGACAGGATGTAAGATGGGACTTATTAATGTAGATTGTTTGACTAAACTCAGTCTGGCAGGATCCTTTAAAAATGTTTGGAACTTCCACGGCAAAACGGTCTGGGGATTCGCACCTTTAGATCTCTTGTCAGAGGGATCACACTGCTGACTGACCTTAATCTTTCTCACACGCACCCAAACAGAAAATGACAAGTCCCAATGAGAGTTTTGCATGCCTGTGTTGTCTGTGATGTTATCTGAGGTGTTTAGAAAATGAAAACCTCGAGCCCTCGGGATAGTCAATGCCTCAAGGCATATTTCTTAATTAGAAGTTAAAAAATATGTTTAGAGCTTACAATGATGGAGAGCATGATATCTGCGATTAAAGAGATCTGAATAAGCAAGCACCATCTGAGGAGAGAGAGAGAGAGAGAGAGAGAGAGAGAGAGAGAGAGAGAGAGAGAGAGAGAGCAAGGGGTGCAAGTAATCATATCAATAAATCCAGTGATAAACACATAATATACAGTATATACAGTATACTGTATATATCACAAAACATATTTAAATGTCCATTACTTGGGCGATTACTCTAAAACTATATTAAATATATGGGGATACTAATATAGTAAATATATTATATGGGTGGTTGAGAGAATTGACTGAGTTTTCATTTTGGGGTGAGCTATTAACATTGTGGCTCAATAACAGAATTACATTAACTCTTACATAATCACGTTAAAAAGCCATGCGGAGTGTTGAAGCAATGCCCATGACATTTAAGAGCCGTTGTACTTTTAACTTGGGGGATTCAGATTGAATCTGGCCTGCATTATGTACAAATGTCATTCGCTCTCTTTCTTCACATTCCACTTTCTTTGACACAAGGCAAAATCCCTTACATATAAAACAAATAAAAGCATTTTTAAAACTATACATCTAAAATGAAGAATGTTTAATTTGTCAACACTATGAGCTGACTGCTGTCGTAACGAAGTCTATTCTGGGCACAGGTTGGCTGTAAACTCTCTTATTAGGGCTTGTTTATGTTTTTGGCAAAGCGAACGGGATTTCAGTTGTGCAATGGTGAGTGAGCAGAGATGGTTGAGGGTGGGTGGTGCAGCTGGGAGAGAGACAGAAAGAGAGAGAGGAGAGAGGGGAAGAGGTGAAAAGTGATGACATGTTCAGGAGAGAGAGCACAACCTGACTTACTGGGCTTCTGGGATAATTGGGGGCCAGAACAAGACAAACTCCAGCCAGAGATTATTCTACTGGAGAGTGAGATTCTCGTGTACTGTAATGAATGGAGAGAAGTTTCACTGTAAGTCACAAAAGAAGTTCACCTTAAATCATTAAAATGAACCAATGATTTAATTATTTTCATGAATTCATTTAAATGTTGGAAATTAATGTTTACCCAATCCATATGCATTTGGGAAGTACATTAATTTATTTGAGGCCAATAGTTATATGTACAAAAATCCATGCCCAGACAGACAGAAACAAATCAGAAAATTATTTGATAATTAATTTTTACTTAAACAGTTGTCCATATGGTTGTAGTTTACTAGTTACTAATTTTAAAATGTTTTTTTTTTGTATTGTGTTTACGTACCCATAATGTCCGGTAAAATCACAAACGTGTATTAAAATGAAATGTAAAACAGGAAATTAATCCACATTATGCTGTAATACAATGTGCTTCTATTTACTATAATACTGTGCCGTGAAGTGACTTCAGTCTGTGTGAATGCAAAACGATGTGATGTGTGGAAGTGCAAGTGACCTATGTTTTAATACATTATCGTATCCAGTAGGCAATACAATATACATTTAATAGCGTACAAAACTATAAAAAAATCCACATTGAAAAGTTTAAAGGGGAACTCTGACCAAAAATGAAAATTCTGCCATTAATTACTCTCAAGGAGTTTAACATCTGTAGGACCTCCATTTTACCCAAAAACGCAAATTAAGGTAGCATTGGAAGCTATCTTACTCCTCCTTAGATTGCAACGCAACCAATCTTCAAAGCACTGAAAGTGCGTAAAGACATCGTAAAATTGTCCACGCGACTCCGGTGGTCGAGTATAAATTATGCGACGAGGATACTTTTCGTGCGCAACCAAACAAAACTCTGCACTGTCATGTGGCTCATGTGTTTGGTTGCGTTGCAATCTATGGAGGAGTCAGAAAGCTTCCAAAACTACCTTAATTTGCGTTCTGGGGAAAAACGGAGGTCCTAGGGATATTAAACTACTCGAGGGTGAGTAATTAATGGCAGAATTTTCATTTTTGGTAGGAGTTCCCCTTTAAATTAAGCAAAAAGTCAGTTTTTGTTAAAAAGGCAGTTGTGTGGAAAAATAAGGGTCATTTCAAAATTATTTTTACTTTTTTTAATTTACTATTTATAGGTATGCGTTTTAATAAAATTATCTTTTTTTTCATTCTGTGAACTACTAACAATATTTCTCACAAATTTAAAATACAAATATTGTTTCTATTTGCATTTATTTGCAGAAAATGAAAACTGGAGAAACAGGTCAAACAAGTTCATTATTCACTTTTAAGCAATACAACAGTAATATTTGTTTATTGTTATTTAAAACCTTTTTTTAATTGTGATAACCTTGATTTTTATCCAAGCTTTCATGTGTCTTGTCGTGCTGTTAGTCTTTCACATTGTTGGATGACTTTGTCACTCCTGGGGTTTGATTTTGTTGGAATTCAACAGACATTTGACTGGAATGACAACAATACATCTAGAAATGCTGAATTAATTTGGAATGGTCTCTTAATTTTTTCAGACTCTGTATTATCGGTCTTGTTTGAGTCTTTGTTATTCTTCATTCCCACTGTGTTTTGATGAATACATATTAGTTTGCATTTGGATCCTTCCTTCTTGACTTGTGTTTCCAGCTCTCTTCATTACATTTTTTTCAAATGCAATTCATGTCCGTGAATAGATCTAGCTAGCATTGTACAAATATCACTTTCTTGATAAATCGTCTTTGTTTTACAAAAATGGCTCATTAGTAACATTAGAAACAAGCAAATGTCAACACTTGCCTGAACAGCAGCTTAATTGCAAAAATCCTGCATTCTCTTTTCATGTCAACTATTTATTTATTCTTTTCAAATTTTCAGAAGTTCAGAAGACTGCCGTGGTTTTTGGGTCATAACTCTATCCAAAACAGTGTCCGCTGGTATACAGCTGTGCCACTTACTTACTTCACTGAAGTCACTTTAGATTTTCATTTTAATAAAATATTCTTCAACGCTTTAGCTGCCATTCTCCATGCACTGAAACGGTCCTAATGAGCCCCTGTGAGGAGCAGGCATGACTGTAGTAAGAAGGAAAATAGCTTTATGATGCAACTTTGGCATTTCATCATTCTGAAGCAAAGCAATTCAATCCCATAAATGACTAAATAAGACGGGAAGCATATTTTTATAAGTAAAAGCCCTGAGCTTCGACCATCTGAGACACGACGACAACAAGAGTTCTGCCGGCGTGACAACATGAAAGTCTGAATCTCAGTTAAGTCTTTTAGAAACCGTACCAACGTGACATCTTCACCCACAAAACTGCATAATAGCTACAAGCATTTTCCTCCGAGAATGGTTCAGCCTGCAGAAACGATCTTAAATGACAAAAAACACACAAAGTTTTGGTTTCTAGCTATAGTTCTTAAGCGGCTCTGATCATTAAATCTGGGCTGCGGTTACACAAATCGCTTTCTGGCAAGAATGACAGGAGTGATTATGCATCCTCATGCCGTAACTACAGTATCATCAACAAAGCGCCATCCACTGACACTATCATCGTCGTGTCATAAAAACCCTTCCGCGCGTATTGTAAACCATGTCAGCGAGAAACAGATTGCAAGTCGTTGACTCATCGGGGGTTTTTGCACTTTGACGAAAATGATGTAAAAAATGTAAAAGACTCTCCTACCGAAAGATTCCCATTAGTTTGCGGTTTGAAATCATCCTGAAGGAACATCATTCCCCCCTTCAGCTTAGCCACGTGAAAAAGCACTGAAAACCAACTTCCTAATGACACTCCCTAAGACATTATCATTTAAAGACAATCTCATGTGCATCTTAAAGGGATATTTCACTACCAAATAAAAATTTCCTCATGTTTTACTCACCCTCAAGGCATCCTAACCGAATATGATTTTCTTCTGGAAGAATAATCCAGTCAGAGTTATAATACCATGTATCATTTTGCTTCCAAGTGGTAGAATGGGAGTGAACGGGTGTTGATTTTTTGAAGCTCCAAAAAGTGCATCCATCGATCAAAGAACTGCTCAACACGGCTCCGTGGTCTTAACAAATGTCTTCTTCGTGTGAACCAGAGGCTTGTTCTTCCGGCAGATGAGGCAGGCGTGTCGTAAGTTCCAGTGACGAACGCTGCATTTTCGTTTTCAACCAATAGGATAGTGTCTACTCTGGCGGGAGATTTTGACACCGTCATTTGCCGGAAGAACAAGCCTCTGGTTCACGCGCATTCGAGAGATGGCGGAAGCTAGACATCAACGTTAATAGCACTGTCAATATGGATATTTCTCTTAAACAAACGCATCGATTCGCTTCAGAAGACCTTTGTTAAGACCAAGGAGCCGTGTCGAGCACTTTGATCGATGGATGCACTTTTTGGAGCTTCAAAAAATCGACATCCGTTCACTCCCATTCTACCGCTTGGAAGCAAAATGATGCGTGGTATTATAACTCTGACTGGATTATTCTTCCAGAAGAAAATCATATTCAGTTAGGATGCCTTGAGGGTGAGTAAAACATGGGGAAATTTAGATTTGGTAGTGAAAATCCCTTTAAGTGAAAAGGCTAACGTTAGCGTACATTTGAATAACATTCAAGTGTTGAGAAGAAAGCAGAATGTAGCGTTTTGCTTCTTTAAACATTAAGCCATTCATACATAAACACACATTTTTGCACGTGCAGTGTGTGTCTGTGTGCATGCATATATATGTATTTATAAAGACACAAAGGAAGACGGGTAATATTCTAGGTGGGATTAAATTGGACTGACAGGATAAAAGCTATTCTGAGATCAAGAGCAAGTAGGAAGAAAATGAACAGATAGGAGAGAAAGAAAGGAAATGGCACCCTGTCACACACTGTAAAAAATGATTCATGGCCATAGTAAATATGGCTCAATTAAATAGGCTGATTTTCCTCAAAAAAATAGTTTTGCACATTACTTAATTTCTTGCTATAAATGTTACAACATTTATTGAGATTGCGGTTTGCTTAAAATAATGAGTAAACACAGAAAGTAATTTTTAGTAAAGTCGCATGAATCTGGTTATTAGTCAATTTGACAAAACATTTTAAGATTTGGTTAGATCATGTGACACAGCACTTGACAGGCGTTCAAGGCTAGCGGCCATTTTCTGAAAATCATCTCCTCAGACGATAAAGGTGAGTAAACTTAAGTTGTTTGATAGTAAAATGTTTTATAAAATAAATCCCACCAATAGTGTGAAGATAAATGTTTCTTAATGTTTCCTTTTTAAATAAGTTTAATTGTGGTGGCGGACGTTTCTTAGTGTTTTAAATAAGCTCCTCGATATCAAATGTACAGAAACATGCGCGCACAGTGCGCTTCAACTTTTGTGAGAAGAAATTTTATTTACGTTGCTTAAATGAGATTTGCGGTACAATCACGATTGCCTACTTTTATGAAGGCATGAAAACACGTTGATAGTTATACTCGCCGTCCGGCTCCTTAGCTTTTTAGTTTCAATTTGACACAATGCGCCACATTAACAGACAACGTTTTTAAGTGAGTTAAAAAGACCGCAAAGCCGTCATTGCTTTATTTCAAACCTTTCATCTGTCTACATTTTATCTGTTTATCTATACCGCGTGCGAGCTGTTGTTAATGGTTTCTGTTATCTTTTGTCATGTCGCATCTTGAGGTGTGGACAGGGCGTGACCGTTTACCGTGAGATTGAAGTGCGAGGCGGAGGCTGGAACAGCGGGCTCAAAATCTCGATGCATTGTGTTGGTTAGAAACTTCCTTAAAACGGCACACTGTCACTTTGCAGACACGGAGGAGAATTGTGTCGGCTAAGGCTAGTGATATTTTTTTTTATTGTAGTACTTATATAATTGTTTGTGTGTGTCATAAACGCATATTTTGCATACTGAGCAGTGCAAGTGAGCAAAACACAGTAGTGTTAAGTACAATCAACTTTGTTAGTGTGACATTACACTATGCCAATGTTGTGAAGTTCTGGTAAAGTTCCATTATGTGACTTTAATATCTTTGTTTTATATTTTAGTAAAGCCAATTCCTGAATGAATGTTAAAAAAATCTTGGGAGACCTGATTTTCATAGTGAGGAACTTATACAGGCTAGGTAAGAATTTATTCAGAATCCACATGATGCAGCAGATCTGTGTGTGTAACATAACAGTTCATATTGATTCTTTACATTCTTTTAATTATCAGTATGTATATGTATATATTTTATACTATTCTAAATGTACACTCACCTAAAGGATTATTAGGAACACCTGTTCAATTTCTCATTAATGCAATTATCTAATCAACCAATCACATGGCAGTTGCTTCAATGCATTTAGGGGTGTGGTCCTGGTCAAGACAATCTCCTGAACTCCAAACTGAATGTCAGAATGGGAAAGAAAGGTGATTTAAGCAATTTTGAGCGTGGCATGGTTGTTGGTGCCAGACGGGCCGGTCTGAGTATTTCACAATCTGCTCAGTTACTGGGATTTTCACGCACAACCATTTCTAGGGTTTACAAAGAATGGTGTGAAAAGGGAAAAACATCCAGTATGCGGCAGTCCTGTGGGCGAAAATGCCTTGTTGATGCTAGAGGTCAGAGGAGAATGGGCCGACTGATTCAAGCTGATAGAAGAGCAACTTTGACTGAAATAACCACTCGTTACAACCGAGGTATGCAGCAAAGCATTTGTGAAGCCACAACACGCACAACCTTGAGGCAGATGGGCTACAACAGCAGAAGACCCCACCGGGTACCACTCATCTCCACTACAAATAGGAAAAAGAGGCTACAATTTGCACGAGCTCACCAAAATTGGACAGTTGAAGACTGGAAAAATGTTGCCTGGTCTGATGAGTCTCGATTTCTGTTGAGACATTCAAATGGTAGAGTCAGAATTTGGCGTAAACAGAATGAGAACATGGATCCATCATGCCTTGTTACCACTGTGCAGGCTGGTGGTGGTGGTGTAATGGTGTGGGGGATGTTTTCTTGGCACACTTTAGGCCCCTTAGTGCCAATTGGGCATCGTTTAAATGCCACGGCCTACCTGAGCATTGTTTCTGACCATGTCCATCCCTTTATGACCACCATGTACCCATCCTCTAATGGCTACTTCCAGCAGGATAATGCACCATGTCACAAAGCTCGAATCATTTCAAATTGGTTTCTTGAACATGACAATGAGTTCACTGTACTAGAATGGCCCCCACAGTCACCAGATCTCAACCCGATAGAACATCTTTGGGATGTGGTGGAACGGGAGCTTCGTGCCCTGGATGTGCATCCCACAAATCTCCATCAACTGCAAGATGCTATCCTATCAATATGGGCCAACATTTCTAAAGAATGCTTTCAGCACCTTGTTGAATCAATGCCACGTAGAATTAAGGCAGTTCTGAAGGCGAAAGGGGGTCAAACACCGTATTAGTATGGTGTTCCTAATAATCCTAGCGAAAGTGGAATAATATACATTAATATCATATTGTTTTGTTTCAGGACAATAATGGTCAAGTTAATTAACCTTGCAGAGCATCTCCAGATACTCCAGATCTCCATATTCAGCTCAACACCACACTTAACATGCAAGCATAGAAGACCACACACAAACATGATATAAATAACATTACTCTTCACTGTTATCAAACGCACATACACACTCAGGCATACAACACCACAAATATTAAAAACCATTAAAAACCACTAGCCATGTTGATGGTTACTGTTGTTTAGTATTGTTTATTTGTTTTTGTTGTACAATGAAATTTACATTTCTGAACTGCTGTATGTTTCATGTTTAAATTCATTCAGTGAAAAAATAAAGCTTTTAACATTTCACAGCTGTCCATTGTTTCTGTATTTTAGGTGTTATGAACATAAAATGATTCCTCTAAATGAGCTTACATTTTATCATGAGGGTAAACTAGACTTTTTTGGTAGAAATAACAAAAATGTGTTAGTAAAAACAACCTAAAATTGTAAGTCACACCAACTGAAAAAATTAAGCAAAATCCCTTGCTGGGAATAGGGTTAGGGTTACTCAAAAATTTAAGCAATGCCTACTAAAGAATTTAAGGTAATGCTGCTTAAAATTTAATGTAGAACTGACTTAAAAAATTGGTCGCAAAAATGATGCACTATATTTTTAAGTAACTTCAGCGTAATTTTTTTTCAGTGCACACAAGAAACTTCCATATGACTTCATGTCATACCTCAACAAGAGCGTGCAATGTGAATGAACCGCTACAGTATACATTTTCGCTCAACATCTCACTAGACTGTGAAAATCCCTTTCTCAGCTGTACTGGGACTTGTTGTCCAGGTGTAGCACTAAATGCGTGTTCGTGAGCTTTTACAGAAGAATTACCCCTCTGTGTTAGCTTTTGGCAAAGCTTTTGCATTAAAACCTGACATTAACACGCTCGGTCTGCGATGCTTCTGTGCAGGGCTGTTGCTGATGCGTGTGGGGGAAGGGCCAGGAAAGCTACAGATACCATTTAATGGACAGACCAGAGAAGGAGCCCCAGAGTGGGTGAGATAATCAGGCCGAGAGTGCATGTAGGAGAAGCACAGATAATTGAGCGTAGGAGAGAGAGAGAAAAAGAGAGAGAGAGATGGGGGGGGTTGATTCTGTATTGGAAAATGGACTAGGTACGAGTGATCTTTTGCTATTGCCCATTTGTGGTGGAACATGACATATCAAAGAGGGTACAGAGCTCAAGGCTAAAGATTAATCTTCACAAGGGGAAGAGTGCTTTTTAGCCCCCGGTAGGAGATTTTATTCCATGAAAAATGCATGTTTTCGTTTGTGTTTAGCGTAGGTAGAATAAAGCTAGCGATGGTTCACAGAACTCTGGAACTGGTTCAATGAGTTTTGTGTATGGTTCTTGCTTATGCATGTGGAACTTCTGTGACAAACGCACACATATACTGCTGATGTTTAGGTGTTTCTATGCACACTGCAAGAACTCAAACCTTCTGAAATCACACTTTACACATTTAACTTGTCTACTTACAATGTCTAGCTGTGGATGTATACCATATGGATGAATATTTTCCCAATGACAAATGGCACATGTCCACACCATCTCAAACTGTTTGTTTTGTGGTGCAAAAGTATATTGGGTCAAAAATGATGCCACAACGGGACAGAAGTTCAATTTGCATAAACATATAGTGTAAATAAAATTCATTTTTTTTCTTTTTTTCTGAATTTACTATTTATAGGTATGTTTAGGTAAAAAAAAATGTTTCATTCTGTGAAGTACTAACAATATTTCTTCCAAATATCTAATAAAAATATTGTTTCTATTTGCATTTATTTGCAGAAAATGAAAACTGGAGAAACAGGTCAAAATAACAGAAAAGATGCTCTGTATTTTTTCAGACCTTAAATACTGCAAAGAAAACATGTTCATATTCACTTTTAAGCGAACAGTAATATTTGTACATGTACGTATGTAGGAAAAGTTCAAAATGTTTTTTTACGTGACAACTTCGATTTTTATCACAATTTGCATGCGTCTTTTCATGCTGTCAGTCTTTCACATTGCTGTTGGATGACTTTGTCTCTCCTGATGTTTGATTTTGTTAAAATTCAACAGACACTGGACTGGAATGGCCACAATACATCTAGAAATGCTGATTAAATAAAAATTCGGAATGATCTCTTAATATTTTCCACGGCTGTATATGAAATATATCAATGGAACATTACAAATAGAAAATAAACCATTTTCATCAAAAATAAATACATAAAATAAAACATTAAACACCTGTAATTTAAAGTGCCCATAGTTGAAAAAACAAACATCCAGTACAGCAGAACTAAAACACATCCACAAGTTTAAAATGTAAATAAAGTTAACCAATCGAACACAAAATCCATGCAATTGTGAAGTAAACCAATCGAACACAAAATCCATCAAGTAATACTGCTCACAATTTGATCAGGAAGTGAACTTAAAAGACACCAACTAGTAAAACACAGCAGAAACCTTTCTTGCAATGTCCAATTAAACCGATTCACTGTATGCCCCTGAATGCCAGATCAAAGCAGAGCAGAGCGCATCTGTATGCAGAACGGGTTGCACTATTGATTTTTGAGCTATTCTAGGGGCTCATGTAAACACGAGATCATTTAGACTGGGGATGTCTTCCACAAAAGCACACATGAGAACCCAGATGAACCATGCTGAATGCAAGCATCATTGCTCTAGCCATGCCTGTTTAAAATCTAGAGGTCAACTATGATTTATGGCTTGCCATGTGCTTATCATCTGCAACCAGATATGGATGCATTTTTTTTTATAATGCGGGGCAATGTCAGGTGGAACCACATCGCTGTTCTTTACAAGGGATCTCTCCTCCGTTGATCTTGCCCTTCTCGATACAACATAAATCTGATAAGTGCACCTGAAAGAATTGCTAAATAGGATTATTCTCCTATAGCTGCCACACGTGGCCCATTCTGAGACGGCAGACCGGAAAGATTACAGGCATGTGGATTGTGCCTAAAAGACAGCCAGGTAAGACAAAAAAATCTTAACTCATTAATAATGAACTTTGGAGGAACAAGGTTAATTTTAATACCAAATGCCTTGCTTTCATAGCAGGCCTGGAGCACATTGTGCCCTTCATGTGGGGCTTTGCCGGCCAGTGGGATGTACTTAGAGAGAAATATATTGTTCTGTCTTAGCTCGAAGATTTAATGTTTTATCAAGAGTTATTGAAATATGAGCTTTATCTAAGATGTTTCAAATGCAATGTCTTAAGAATAATACAAATATACATACTGTAAATGAAATAATTGTTGAAATCCAGTAACAACATAGCATTTTAAAGGGATAGTTCACCCAAAAATGCAAATTCTGTCATCATTTACTCACCCTCAGATTGTTCCAAACCTGTATAAATGTATTTGTTCTGCTAAACACAAAGGAAGACATTTGGAAGAATGTCAGTAACAAAACAGATCTCATCCGCATTGACTCCGATAGTATTTTTTCCCTTCTATGGCAGTAAATGGGGAATGAGATCTGTTTGGTTACTGACATTCTTCCAAATATCTACCTTTGTTTTCAGCAGAACAAAGAAATGTATACAGGCTTGGAACAACCTAAGGGTGAGTAAATGAAGACAGAATTTTTATTTTTGGGTCAACTATCCTTTTAACAATAATGTGGATTTCATACCTCTAGACATTTACTAGACTCATATTACAGACAATTTGAGATATTCTCTTAAAAAAACACATAAAAACAGAAATTTGACTTTCCTATGGGTTAGGTTTCATTTGACCTCATTTTTAACCATAACATTTACATTATATTAAGATACGCATTTACCAACATCACTAAAACAACTTTAACTGCTTTTTAGATTTAGACACTTCAGCTGGGTCTTAAAAATCGCTGTTTTGGTTGATTAAAAATGTCAAGAAGTCCATGCACCTTTAACAACGCAATTGCATTTAAGGCAGAAATGCAGTAATACGAGCTATAAACGAAACGGCACAAATTAATTCCTCTTGCAAACACTGACCTGACACGAAGATGGAAATGTAAATATGGATCAGTAAAACATCCTACCTTCTTTATTGCAGGCCATATCTGAGGTAAACAACCTAATTATAACCACATTTCCATTCCAAGCAAGCACATGTTCATGGGCAATAACTCTCTCACACGCTGATGCTCATTTTGGTCAAAAAGGCCCTGTGTTTGCAATAATAATCAGTATTCATGCACCATGCATGCTCGGCATATGCTCTCCCATATGCTTGAAATCTACAGCAAGGATTTGGTAGGGAGAGTTGTAACTGTTTACAAGAAAAAACGGACAGCGCTACTCTATCCACATTTCCATATTAGTTCATAGCGGAGATAAAAAGCAAAAGTTTATATCATTTACGATGCTGAAAGGACAAAAAGTGGGTATCTTGATCTGCTGACAGTGGTAATCGCTTTGTTTTGGTAGACAACGGAAAATGAGGGCTGGGAGTTTTAGTGGGGAAAAAAGCAATGTCAAACAAATGACATCCAACTAATAACCACGTTTGTTGATATGGTGAATGAGACACAGTTGGACAGGAAATCAAAGCTACAGTTATGCCATTCAAAATGATTAAGCCCTGTAACTAAGCTCATTTGAAAGTATGAAGAATGGGATCAAGGGAAGACAACTGAATGTAGACAAAGTGACACGTGGAGATCCCAAAAACTCTTCTTGAAAAGATGGTATTTTAAAACAGTCCACTTCTTTTGATATTTTCTTGAATAAATACATTTTTGTACAAATCACACTATGAAACACATGGACGGTCACACTGGATTTTCTTCAACAAAAAGGGAATGATTCCTAAAATGTATTTGACCAATCTTATAATTGTAGGAGACTGGGGTTGGTTGGCAATTCTTTGGAAATATCTCTGGTGGAACAAAATAAGATAACCCAATGAGGTGTACATAAAAATGTAGGCACTTGGATAAAAAACACACACATTCAATGCCAATGAGTTATTTAACGAGTAAAGTTATGTCGTGCATATGTGCCAAGTACTAACTCTGGGATGTTGGCACAGACTGTGGAGTTGGTTGGCACAGTGCTAAAAAGCTGTAGTTTTACCACAGGAGCTTTGAAGAAAAAAGATAAAAATGTAAACCAAATGAACACCGGTTAACGTGTCATAGGTCTATAGCAGGGGTCACCAACTAGCGGACTCTGGTCCGAATGCGTACCGCGAGATGCATCTGTCCGGACCTCAAAGCCTTTTGACATAATAAATAAATGAACGCCTAACATTATTTTCTAATGCAATCAAATTTATACCAGGCACATCAAGGTCCGCTCAGTAGCAGTTTGGGTCCTACGGCGCCACGGACATGTACATATGCGCACTGTTGCTACATACAGATGTCAACGTCGTGGAGAGAAGAGAGCCGAGACAGACTCGCTGCACAGCGCGCAGACATTGTAACTGTCAGTGACTGAAAAACAATGTCCTTTTCAAAAGTTAGAAAAGTTGACGCTGAAAACCATGTTTTCCGAGATGAATGGGTTGAGAGATTTGCATTTATTCTTCCTGCATCGAGATGCACGAGACCGGTTTGTCTCATTTGCTCGGAGTCTGTTGCGGTTGTCAAAAGTGGAAACCTTAAACGGCATTATGAAACTAGACAGAGACACTTTGAAGAAACTTACCCGCAGCAGTCCGAGGTAAGGACACGCAAAATATATTAGCTCAAAGCCCAGTAGTAGCGATCTACACGGGTCCTTCCTCACTCACTTACTGCCCAACAACGAGCATATGAATGTTCACTAAGAAAACAGTGGATCTTAGGAAAACATAACAATCCCTTTACTGATGGGAAAATAGTCAAAGAGTGCATGGAGGCTGCGTGTGAAACACTTGTAGAAGGAAAATAAAGACATGAACCAAGAGAAAATATTAAACAAACCCCCTTTCAGCTGCAACAGCCACCAGAAGAGCTGAAATGTTATCAGAGGATGTCCAGTCACAACTTGATGCTGCTATTTGTTAATCTCAGTTCAGCAGAAAACAACACTTTAGTTTTCTTTTAAAGTTGTTAATGTTGAAATGAATGTATGTTCAGTGCAGGTTTAGAGATTAGGGCATTTTGCACATTTTCCTTCATTATATTGTTGTCAGACATTGTTATGCCGTTGTATAGATAGGAAAAGACATGTTTATTTCTTTGGTCTGCCAAAAACCATCAATTCATGTTTGTAGGCATTTAATTGTCCGGACCTCGACTGGTAAGGAGGGTTCTTTTAATGGACCTCAAGCAATTTTAGTTGAAGACTCCTGGTCTATAGCATCTATTGCAGTTCACGTTAAAGGTATCTGTATTATATCAGTTATGAATAATTCATTTTCAAAAATTTCACTTTGCATTTTCCAACCAACCTCAAAAGCAATGTGCCAACTTTTCTAATCACGCTGTCTTCATAAATGATATAAGCCGGCTGGCATCAAATCTTCTATCAACATATAACCATAAGTAACGTTTATGTTATTGATCTAACTTTCAATTATTTTCTTAAAATTTTAACAGTGTTCATAACATTAATGAGTGTGGAACACTCACACAATTATTTGTTTTACGATCTGATTATAAACCTGTGTTGAACCGTGTGCCATGTGACCTCTCTTGGCTCACAACTCTGAATATACAGACCAGTAGAATCAGTTTAGGACTGTTCAAACGCCTATCGCTTTACGGAGAAGTCCAATCATTTAAGTTTATACTTTCTCTAAAGAACCACTTCAGTACAATCTCTGTGACAAAACATCAAGGGAAACATAAATCATAACAGCGCCGTGGTCTGAACCTCACATCTTTTTTTTAAACGAAACACACTTTATTTCACCAAATAAATCTTGCATGAATCCCAACTGTACAAATGCTTCATAAATCTCACTTTGCGTGGGAGCTGTCTGAACTATTTGTCAGAAAGGCTAGCAATAATAGACAGGTTGGTTTTCAGCGAAATCAAAAGCTTATCTGAATGTAGCTGCTATTTCAGCCAACATGCAGTGCAATACAAATCCACCATAGGTGTGTTTGGAGAAAAGCGCATACTGTGTGTGAAGCAGGGATTGATTTTCAAAGTCATTACAGTCATCTGTAGCGCAGTTGTAAACGTGTAAGAAACGCGAAACGTTTGAATGGACCAAGAATAAATATTGATGAGCATCTATGTAAAGATCTAAGATCTTCCTACATCTATTCTAACAAACATAAAATATCTCAAACATGGAACAGACTTAATATACTCTGTAATATCATCATCCAACATACACATACATACTTCTATATTAATTCCATAAATCATTGCATGTGCATACCGTATGTATTGCTTCTCTCTGAATACCCATAATCCAACCCTCCTGCAAAGAGATGTCAGAAGATAATTAGAATTTATCAATTAATTTATAAACATTGTCAGATAAGTAGTTGACCTGTTGCGAGCAACGCAAACTATCCTCTCTCTGTCGAGGCTCTCGTCTAGGGCACAAAATTAACTATAAATACAATTTGGAACTTGGAACAAAACAAGAACAGTGGGATGTCGAGACAGTTTATCTCAGCGATTGATACTGCCGGTACTGCGCTGGACCATGAAATTGTCATTTGTTCTGCAAGCGTCGCATCAAATGAAAGTTAAAGGCTGCACGCTGGCAAAGGTCTA
Source organism: Triplophysa rosa (assembly GCF_024868665.1). Classification (NCBI taxonomy): domain Eukaryota; kingdom Metazoa; phylum Chordata; class Actinopteri; order Cypriniformes; family Nemacheilidae; genus Triplophysa; species Triplophysa rosa. The sequence goes on along the minus strand of NC_079896.1, from coordinate 11,909,536 downwards.
AACTCCGCTGGCAACGAGAGAACCCATGGCTAATTATATTCATTCCATACAAATGGTATACCTACTAATACAGTGGCATATCTGTAAAATGGAGTATGAGCAATGAATACAGCTCTGTAATGTTTATACTCATTACTTAGAACAGTCATGCAGTAAGACATCGCACACACACACACACGCGCACGCACACGCACACACACACACACGCACACACACACACACACACACACACACGTTGTTAATGTGTGCGTTGCATCCGTTATGTCAGATTTTATGTGTTAAGGAGAAAGCATTAGATGAAGTAATGTATCCCATTTGAGAGATTACATTTACACACAGACTTCAAGAGAACTCTAAAAGGGACAGTTCACCCAAAAATGAAAACTCTGTCAACTCTCACTCATTCACTTTCATGTCGTTTCAAATCCGTATGCTGTTATTTTTGTCTGTAGAACACAAAAAAATATTCTGGTAAATATGGCTTTGTGTCCACCATGGCTGAAACGGCAGTTTCTGAAAACAGCGGCTATTGATAGTGTTTTTGTAGCTGAGATTCTTTGGTTGCTATGATACTAAATATCCGCAGAAGTAATGTGTTACTAGCAGAGATCCTCTAATTACTGAGATAGCAAACTGCACTGTTCCACCGTTGGAAAAACCTTAACGGCTAACTTGGATCACATGATGCACTTTAGCCAATCATATAATAACAATGATTTCAGCGCATACAGTTCTCAACAAAAGTATTGTTTATAGTTTTGTTTTCAGTGTTATTAAAATTAATATAATTTTATTTGTAGGGGTCAAGCCACGAAGTGGCGTAGACACCTATTGCTTCAGTTATTATTCTGCTTCTTCTTCTGCCATGGAAGTCTATGGCAGCCCATAGAACCATACATGGGAAAGTTGTGAATTTTGGCAAATACTGTTACCATGGCAAATATGGAGTCTCTAAACTCCATAGCGTCACTAACAAACTTCCACACGCATTGTTGCCTATAACTTTTGAACTGTACATCCTAGAAACAAAATTCATTTTCCTCTGAACCCTTGACTCATGCTGATTCGAATGCACTGTATGACGTCATTTTCCGTCATGAAAAATTTCCCACCATTTTGAATTTTTCAAGATTTTTCGAACTCCTCCTAGACAGTTTGCCCTCTTTGCACGAAATTTGGTACGCAGCATCTAGAGACACTGCAGACAAAAGAAATGTATTAGAATATTTTCGATAGGCCAATCCGTTCTTGAATAGCGCGTCTACCAATGTGACAACGAGCATGGCAAAATGGATTTGATGTGGTATCTTCGCCAAACTTTTGTGTATCGTCATGGCGTGAGGTAACATACACAGTTTTGGCACAGCGCCACCTACTGGTCCAGAGAGATAAAAAATGGCAATTTTTGCTTACAACTTTTGATAACTTTAGTGTAAAATCATAAGAATGGTCTTGATTGATTCCTTGAGACATGGCGAGTCAAACCATATCCAGTGTTCCTCATTCGTCCATTGTGGGCGTCGCCCATTTTGAATTTTGCCATAAAATGCTGTATTTTACATAAACAATAATGTAACGCTACGAAACTTGGCATGGTTCATATTGAGATATAATGAAATGTATTAAAATTCTTATAACATATGAAGAAATAAACATAATGGTATTCAATTCACATTAGTATATTTGTTGACTCAAGCCGAGTTGTTTGATATCAGAGTTATTATATAGCACCATACTTCCTGTCTGCCATATTGAATTATATAGAAAACGTACTATACCGTACTCCTACAAAATTTGTCAGATTTGCACGAAATTTGGTACGTAGCATCTGGAGACAGTACTGACAAAAAATTATTTAAATATTTTTGATTGATCGAATGGTTCTCATATACAGCATCAACGAATTCTAAGGCGAGCTTGCCAAAGGGTCATGTGGCTGTAGCTTCGCGACACTTTTGTGTATTGACACGAAACTTGGTATGCATTATTACTGGCACATCTTGTCTGCCTAATTAAAATTGGGTTACAAAAGTTATAAGCAAATTTCTTTGTTCTAACTGCCTTTCCCTGTGTTTTTAAACTTGATTTTCAAAATGTGATCATCTGACATGTCCAAAATATTTCCTCAGTCTGCCATTGTGGGTGTCGCCCATTTGAAATTTTGTCGTAAAATGCAGTATTTTACAAATGCAATGGCAAATCTCTACGAAACTTGGTATGGTTCATCAAGGTCATGTTCTGACAGGCCCTGTAAAGTTATAGGCCAGCACCACGTAGTGGTCATCTGACGTGCAAAATATTTCCCTTTGGGACGTTATTGGGCTTGACCCCATAATTGCTGCTTGCAGCTATATTTTATGTTAATTATTGTTTACATTTTACAGATTTTTACAGATGCTTTTTTGTTACTACTATGCATTTTCACAGATAGTTTCTCTAATTAACAAATCATCACCTTGCAAGGTTCTATCTTCATTCTGAGAAGTTTTGAGAAAACACGTTTAAAAGTTTTTTGGATTCCATTTGACTTTGTAGATAGAACCTTTTTGTTTTCTTAAAAAGTCCAAAATGAAAATAATGTAAAGAAAAAAATCACAATGTAAATTTGTCAAAAACTTTTTGACTACTGTAAGAATGTGAATAACTCAATTTGGACAAAATGTCAGATAGAACTTTATAATTTCAAGGTCGACTAAATATTAATGTGGTAGTTCGAGGCAAAGTTTTTATAGATTTCTTTCAGTTTATTGAAATAAATATTTTGAATTTATTTATTTTGAATTTATACTTTTTGGTTTTCATGTTTATTTTTGTTTAATTTTTAGATATTTGTATGTGCTTTTGTCTTTTTATTATTATTTATTCGTTTATTTTTGCATTGCAGATTTTTTTGTTTTGAGTTCATTTAAATTTAAATTTAATTTCAATTAACAATTTTTGTCATGATTCTTCCTCATCTTGTCATGTCTTTCTTGTTCTTGTGGCAGAATCACGGCAGGATCCCCTGTTTAATGTGGAGAGAAGCATTTTGGCCCACTTGGCCTTCCACATGCTCTCTCCAGGTCTCGTCTTTGTCCCCGCCCTCTTGTATCCCTCGTTATTGATTGTTAATTAGTTCATGCCCCGCACCTGTCCCTTCTTGATTTCCTTCCCTTTAAATAGTCCTCATGTCCATTGTCCTGTGCTCGGTCATTGTATCCTTGTATTCATGTTTGGTGTGTGTACTATTGTGCCTTGTACCCACTTGCTTACCGTTTCATCCTGTTCCTGTTCCTGGATTATTCTGTTTTGTCTCAGTAAGTGTTGAGTTTAGTTCATGTCTAGTGTTTGGTTAGTCTATTGTTTAGTTAGTCCTTGTTTCTGTTACCTGTATTATTATGTCCTGTGCTTATTGCTTTACCCCCTTGTGGGTTTTTGTTTGGTGTTTGTTTAAATAAATCGCTTTGTGTTAACCCCTTCACTACTGCTGCCTGCAATTGGGTTCTTTCTCGTATTTCATGACAATTTTTGTTCCTGAATTTAAAAGTTATATTTTTTCAAATAATATTTAAGCCTATTTGTTATGTTATTTCAATAGACACATTTTTTTTAGTTTAAGTTTGTTTAAATAAACTGTAATAGGCTCCTACCCTTGGCTCGAGAACATGGTCCTTACATGGATACTCGGATACCAGAAAAATCCAGAACCTATCCATTGTTCTTCACTGTGATTGGGCAGTTGAGGAAATAAATGACTCTGTGTTTTACCTTAAATTTATCATTTTTCAACTCCTTAACTTAAAAAAAAATGCGAGCAGATTATTGATTTGATCATTTACCAGAGAACCAGATCAATCCAACTCTATCAACTACTTCATTGACAAGAACAGGCTTGAAAGAACGATCTGTTAACGAATCAGACTGATCGGTTTCTCGAGTTCAACTAATACAATGATCCTGTTACTGAGTTTACAGCTCACTGGAGGAAAAGATTATCAGTGAAAAATGAATAAACCTTCAGTCTGTTCCTCACACAAAGAAAGAGGGCTTCGGAATAGCACAGAAATCACACAGACAACTTTAAAAGTCCTATTTGGAGCTATGGTCACTATTACCAGTCATTGTATGAAAAAGATGAGCGTAAAATGGAAGTTTTTGTGCTTAAAATAACACCATGCAGGTTTGACTCGGCACGAGGCAGACAATGCCATCGTTTAGATTTTTGGGTGAACCGTCCCTTTAATTCACATACTCTCACACGCACATACACACTCCACTCCCTCCCCCCAGAAAGAAAGAATCCCATGGTCTGTGATTTCAGTAAGAAGCACAACAGCGAAAACACAGCGACGCTATAGATAGTGAAAGACGTTCAGAGACGGCGGAATCAGTCGCTGCTCAGGAGGAGAGAAAAAATGGCAGACAACAAATAAAAGAGAGAAATCGAAGAGGCGTATTATCAATATCCCGCCCTTCATGCAGCCCGCGCTAAAGCAGAGAATGAGGAAGCCAGAGAGAAGCAGTCAGCGTTTAGGAAAGCCACTCGAGCTCCAGCCCCACACATGACAGTGCCCACCATAACGCCACAGTGCCCGCTCAGAGGGGTGTCAGTGCTGAACTGTGCCAATGCCACAAGTTAATAAAATAAAACACAAGTAAACACAAACAAATCAAGAGAGAAAAAATGAAATTAAAGGGACGACACACAAAGCTGTATGCCAGCAGGCATCCTGGCCAATCGAGAAGAGGAGAAATTGCAATGAGGAAGAGGTCAATTTTGGTTAGTGCAGCGTTTCGGGTCCTTTACTGAGCTGCGAGGAGCGCGAGAACACATACTGACCTGGACTTGAGACAGCACTAGTTGTGGTGGGTTCAATAATAGCTACAGGAAAAGAAGTGGAGAGGAAAAAGAAGACATTTATATATTATTAACATAATGAAGACCAAAAAGAAAGGAAGAGAGAGAGATCAAACACAGGCAAAGACTGGAGAGGGTGGAGTGAAAATGCTTCTGTGGGCCTTTTAAAACACAAAACGAATGCCCGCTGAGATGTCTTGATCAAAACGTAACGGTCAATCGGGGTTTGTCGGGTTTTTATGTTCAGAGGGCTTCTGACTGAGTCGATTTCAAATCACATTATGATGGCTGATCTTTGATACTCCAAATTAGAATCTTCTGAGCATCACTCAATTCAGCGGTCCGGAATGAAGCTCGGCGCAATTAACATATGAAATTAAATTTGCACCTAGCAGACAGTCGTTTAATCATGACGATGTAATATGGTTTTCGTTTTATTAATAGATATCATACACTCTCAATTGCCCTAGCTCCCTTTTTGGGAAATGTTAAAAGCAGGACTTTAATGTTAATTCATTTTTTAATCTCATATAGGCTCAATATTTTCCGCCGAGTTACTTAACTGATGGTAATTAAAACTTAACTTGTGGGGATACGTTTAGATCTGGGTTAGATACGCAGTGACGAGTCTGTATTCACATTTTTAAGTATTTCATTTAATGACACAGTATATAGGGGAGAAGTAAATCTAAACCTTATGAATGTCATTCGATTACATAACAAAATATCAAACCAAAATGCATCTGCTAACAAAATATGGTAGGTCTCAAAACTAATTATTTTTGTAATTATTTGTTATCACAAGTGTAGCATCATATTAACTGCAGTGGTTTAACCATGGCTTAACTATAAATACCCAGAAAAAATAATATTCAGACAGCTGGAGGTGCCAGAAAAAAAACATTAAAAAAAAAAGTTTTATACCCAACTTGTAAATTTGAACTTTATTTCTGTTATGGAACATTTTTTACCGCATTTCAAAAATACGTAAAATCTGTCAAATAAAACTGTAAAATCCTGTAAAATTACAGGGTTTTTCATAGTGTAACCACAGCTCTCTTTGGTTTTATTTGTAGTTAAACCATCAAATTTACAATAGTCCCACCCCAGTAACCTTGACTTAACCATGGTATTTGTAGTAAAACTTGGAAAGTACAACTGGTAAATAATCACCTCAAAAACATGGTTACTACACTTTTACTATAATAAAACTGTGGTTAACTTTCCTAAGGATTCTTCTTGTGAAATGTTTACTTGAAAAGTACAGAATGCATGTGGTTTGAATGCAACTTGGTTTGATGTTTTTTCATATCCAACACAACGACATTCACACATTTTAAGTGTAACTGACAGTAATTGTTTTGTGGCCACTGGGATGTATCCTTAGTGCTGAGCTTGTAGACAATTAATGTGTTTTATCAATAAAATCATATAACAATCATAAAATAATTTGTCGCACAGCAAAAACATACAAGTAATTGTGAGACAAAAAGCTGGTCACTCATTGGAAAAGAAAGGGGGGAAATAGCCACAATCAACCATCTGGACGTTTGTCAAAAGAATTATCCCAATAATGCAGTCTCTCTTGTGGCAGCACAGCCAAACCGAACAAAGAAAATAAGCCAGGATGTGTGTTTTCTCTTTCATTGTTCAGATCAACATTGCAGTGCCTCCGTACAGTAACAGAGGCTTTGTTATTAAGGGATGTAATGACCTCAACAGAAGCTTCTCTGGCAAGCTAAATTGAGAGCCCTGAAGTTGAAATCACAGTGCTAAGAGACAGTTCACATCATTACTGTTCACGGGTTCAGGGGCAAGGGCGTGTGTGTGTGTGTAAGAATAAAAAAACACAGGTGGTGTGATAGGGCTTTGTTGATGTCATGTTAAGCCTACAGGCTTGCAACCTAAAACAATCATCACTATTGACAATCCTGAATATGAAATCGACTGAGATTCTGTGATCAGAATTTATGAGAGGATATAAATCAAGATTAAGATAAAGAGGCAAAAGCAATCTGTGGAAATTCACAGTGGAAATCGGCAGATTATCAACAAACATGGCTTCGTAAAGAGTTTACATAATAAAAGTTCCCTCAGAGAATGAGTACGATTTTCATTTTGCACATTCAAACACTCTTGCATCAATTCATAAACATAAACACAAGTACACTTTTGTTTTGTATTTCTGGTTATAATTGTTTTCATACAACTAACTCTGGATAAACATTTATTAGACCACCTTTCATAGTAAAGACAAATCACAAATATTGTAGGAATATACTTGTTTAAAACTAAAAAAAATAATTTATTAGGAAAATGACAACCTGAAGAAACTAAATAGTCTTTATTCATGTTTTTATAAGGCACATGCTGTTTCTCCGAAGTCAGAAATTAATCAAGCGTAACATTCAACCATTAAAACTTATTTTTCTATTAAGGACTTCAAGTAAATACCATAACTGTAATTGGGTATCTGAATAAAAAAATATTCAGCTTTACTATTTTTTCTTATTTTCTTATTTATTTCTATTTTTTTACTTAACAGTAATTTAGAAAATTCAGGGATACAATAATTATAATTTTTTACTGTGACTAAAGAGCTTACACATACGTGGATTAACCATTACAGAAGCAGAAAAATGATTTTGGTAATCACCAATAGCCTACTGTTAGTTTAGGGCAGCTGTTGCACAGACCTCACATTGGGTGGGGGTGGTTTTATAAATTTGTTAAGCATGGTGGGGAAACTGTCATTCCCACCACATCTTAAATATCTATTCATTCATTGCTGTTAAATATGCTATTGGAAATTATATGTTGGGGCAAAATATATATGTAAAATGAAATATGTAAAATGTTAAAACGTGTGAACAATGTATATATAAAAAGATATATCTTTTTGTTTAGTAAAAAAAAGGATTTTTCATTTAGAAATAGTTCTGGGAATTTTTTTAAAATACGTATTTATAGACTGTAATGCTAGTAAAAGGCATTTGGAAAAAATAGCTAAATGAATGATAGGTATAAGGTATAGTATAAGGATTTTATAGGCTTTCAGAGATGTGCTTACTGAGAAAAAATATCATTCAAATATCATTAATAAAAATTGACCCCTATGATAAAAACTCCATCTAAAGTGAGGAATTAAAAAAGTTCCTGTTAATAAAAATGAAAAGGGTTTATAATTCCAGTCTATTGAGAGTCTACTTCTTGTAAAAACTACTGTACGGTGTTTCTGGAACGAAGATAATGTTACACATTGTAGTCTTGGATATTGATGATCTTCATGCAGCCACTAAAATATTTCCATTCCCCAGGTTACTATCTGATTATCACTGAAAGGCAATTTGTTCCTCACAAATCAAACCGCATTGTGACGCTCTCTTAGCCTATACATTACAGTATTGCATGTCATGTAATCTACAGCTATACAACAATGGAGTACCCATCACTGCATTCACATAAGAGCCGTTTGATGTGTACACTGAACGACCTCTGTTCTCACTTGCAAGAAAAACACATCATCACGGCTGGAGGAATTGCATTACATTCTATAATAACGTCTCCTCACAAGGCGCAACCAGAGAAACTCGACGCTTCTACTGTATATAATTTTCAGAAACATAAATTGCAACGATTTGAGAGAAGAGCAATCTGCTGTGCATTGACCACTTAACGCTTTAAGAACGAGCCAAGATATGGACTCATTTAACCTGGCCTTAAACTGTAGATTTTAAAACTGAAAGCTTAAAATGAATTATTTCAAGAGTCTAATTTTCTCTAATCTTCAGAGGCACAATGCATTGGCTGCATCCTTGAATGGCTCCACCTTCTATCTTTCATGCATGGTCAGACTCCTCGCATGCACCTATTTCTCCAGTCGCTTCTGTGTTAATGATCAGACGAGAGGTGTTTCATAGCCAAAACAGACCCGCTGCATCCCAAAAATGCTATTTTTCAAGGGCCTGCATGCTCTGCGCTCAGCAGTGTAAAAACAGCAAGGCAGCATCCTTTAAGACCGAGCCGTGCCAAAATGATGACTGTTGTAATACAAGATAAAAGTCAATGAGAACGATAAATGTCAGTCCATCTGTTCAGCTGTCCTTTTCAGCGCTGGACTGAATTTGATTAGGCTTTCAAAACCGCTGCAAACCACCACAACAAAATCCAATTTTTATCAAGGGAATGGCAACAAAACGGGCTACTGTAACAACATACTCAATGATACTGCTAATAATGCTGTAAATATCACAACCTGGCAACATATCTGAATCTTATCCTCAGATTGAGCACTTACTCAATCTAGCAAACTCTAATCTGATTGGACGGTTGCGCAGTTACTGGAAACACAGGGTAGAGTTGCGATTACAAAATATCGGACACTTAACACCTAGTTGCAAATTAACTACATATGCAAAAACAGAACTGTATGTTCCACTTAAGAAAATAACCGATTACAATTACTTTCAGGCGAGCACATGTTCTGATCGCATAGCCCGCACACCTTTTTTCTGTGTTGTTTTTATGTCTAAGTAGGTGGTTGGTGGCCAGAATAAGCTGCAGTGTGGACCAGACCTCAAGCCGCAGTCAAAGATCGGTCTACACTGTATCAATAAGCATCAGTTCGATAAAGCCAGATCATTACCGTATGATGCATAAACCTTCCAATTAAATTCTTAATCCACGAGCATTTAACACAGCACTTAAATGTATCAGCATAAATTGTGCACAGTCTGTATTTGGCAGTTCTTTACAGTGCATTCGGCGATGCTCAGAGGGGAAAGCAACCCGATATATGATTGATGGCGAAATAAGACCAGGATCAGAAAGGTTGGCTGAACGGCAAGATGAATGCGTGCGTTTCCCAGGCTGGAGAAAAAGGATATTCATGAGAATAAATTGACATCATATCTTCTGTTCTACTTCACCTTCTATTTCGCGCATTCTTTTATGTCTCCACCCCGTGACTCACATGGGGTCACAGTATGGTAACCACGACAACAACATCCACCACAACTCAAGCGGATGAGGACAAGAAACGCAGAGATTTGAAAAGATGAGTTTGTGATTGATAGGCATGGCAAATGAACAAGGCTTCCATTAGCCGGTGCCTGTTGAAGACGTGGAGGCTTTATCATAGAGACTGAGAGTTTCTGCGGGCTATAAGTGCTTCTACTCAGTTTTGGGCTTATTGTAATGATAGGTTGGTGGAGATTATTTAGCAAAGCCTACACTGTGCTATAAGCAAAACCGAGATAGCTTGGATTACAAAGCAGAAGAAATCTGCCAATTAAGGACAAGTAAATCTTTGCTCCTCAAGCGATGCCTAACAGTCGGGACAGCGAAACGCAGAAAAGACATTTTAAGTTTCAGGAACGCTCAGAAAAAGGAAAACACCACAGGCATGGTAAAACAGCAGGCTGGCGATGTGACAATGTGTTTGAGATGCACGTTTGCCTTGCGCACGAAACTGTTAATGTTATGCAAGACCTAATAAGAGAAAGATGGGCGAGGTGTTTGTACATTTACATTCTAGAGTTTCTATAAATATGCTGTTATTGCCTTCAGCAGTAAAGATTACATGAACTCATCCTCACACGTACAACATATACAGATCAATTATGAAAAACACAGACATTAGCATTCCATGCCAGTAATCTACACAAACAAAATGCAAATTCAAAGTCGTTTGTACAGTTGTCCACCAACATTGACCAAAACGATTCATAGATCTAAAGCAAATGACATTAAGTCCAATCAAACGTGATGGCAGTGAGTAATACGGAGAGATTTGTGTAAATGTCAAGTCTATCACATGGGCAATGCATCACCCAATTTTATTTTACAATACAACAAGGTTTAAACATTTTATCACCTTTACACGCTGTCTGCACATTTTGTCTCCCAAACGAACATTGAGCGTTCAGTGAACTGGCGTTTGCAGACAATGGTCAGGAAGGTTTTAGAAATTAAACAAAAGCACCGACTGGCAGACATTTGTTCCCTCGCAAGCCCCATTTGTCACTTTTTCACGGGAAATATGTGCACATTGAAGATTATAGATTTTTATATTATATACATATTGTGGCTGTCCTTCTGAAACCTTGGATGTCCAAATTCACTGTTTTCTAAAAACTTTACTTTGTAAATGAATATACGATACGGTGTTATGACAGTAGACAAGCACTTTTTAATCATTTTTATTGGTTAGATATTTGCGAAACCCAGTGACAAACATAAACGGTGACTAATAATAATGATTCATGGCAATTTTTTTATTATGGAGATCTGAGGTTTCAGGCTTCAGCATATTTCACTTAGCTAAAGCTAAGTTAATTCCTTATATACTGCTAAATACTAATGAATACCAATTCATTCTTATTGAAAGCCTGGTACCTTGTCAAAACAAAGACCGACTATGTAGAGTGCTTTGACATGCATTTTTTTACATTTACAGAAAAGAATGTGTCTGACAATTAAAATAGCCATTAGCTATATTGGGTTCATTGGCAATTGGCAAAGCTTAAGCAATGCAGTTTGATCTATCGGACTAGCGTCATTAGAGCGTGCCAACACCAACATTTCACAAAAGTGCATTTTCTCCTTAATGAAATTTTATTCTCTTAAGCATAATGTCAGTTAACATACTAATGCTCCTCTTGAGAATTATACATTCGAACAAGCACTTACTTGACGCAAAAAATAATGAGGGGTGAAATATTCAGACCAGTGAGGACCTAATGGAGTCGTTGAGATAGGTATGCCAGCTCTGTTTTAGTAAAATGTTGGGCCAATGTAGATGATCGCTATCACATGCATCGCACAGCTGCCTAACCAAATCTTGCCAATCAAACAAAATCGTTTCCCCCTTTTGTCCATAAACAACCAATGCTACACATTTCACCTAAACTTTCTTGTAAAATGGAATAAAGATCTTAACAAACACAGGAAACCTTACCATGATATTTCACTATGTTAAATATCCTTCGCGCACGCAAGAAAAGTGCTCAATCACCTTGAATCTAGTGACCCAGGAAGCTGCATAAAAGTATTTAAATGTGTGGCATGCAGAGAGGAACAAATCTGAGGGATTAATCTAGAAGGTACCACTAAGAAAACTTTCAATCAATACGCGGAGCACAATAAGAGGCAAGAAATCATACACTGGGCTAAAAATAGAGCCATATGATAGGTTTCTTTATGCCGGGGAGAAAACCAAACACCGCACTTTGATTAGTACGCCACACCTTGTCTCTGAGGTTGAGGTGCTCCATTAAATATTAATGTGTCCCTGAATCCACCTTTGGTTCATCAATACTTATTGACCGATATTATAATAGTAATTTAGTCACCGGCAACGACAGCCAAGTCCCACATTTGCAATCCGTATAGATGTGGATGTGCCCGTCGTGCAGGAATTGCTTGCCATTTCTCATTAGGAGGACAGTAGGGTAGGGTTCCTTTTCATTACCGAGGGAGAAAATAAGAGACACGAAGTAGCTCTGGTGAGAGCAGCAGATGCAGGTTTCTGGTCTATTGTTGGTTTTCTTGCATCACAGATCGCTGGTTTTCAGCAGAATGTGAAAGAGGAGAATTGTATCTCAGCTGGTCCTTTGATGCTTCATTTAAAAGCGAGGGACTCAACTTTTCCATCTGGCACTTTTACGACTATCGCCTTTCCTATTTTTTCAGTTGTTTATCTTGTTAGCCCACCAGCTCTTTATTATTGACTGTGGGACCTCGAAATCAAAAAAACATTTGGCATTTCAAACAGACTGCTCAAAGAAATTGCATCTCGCTTTAAGTGCAGCGTTTGTTTGAAAACGCTTTGTTGAAAACTTCACACTTCAAAAACATTGACCTATTTGAGTAGCATCTTTTCTCGCTTCCGCCGCATCACATGCACTAAAAATGGTGTGATTTCCTTCAAATGGTTTCCTTTCCTTCCAACTGCAATAGCATATGTGAAAAACAATTCCCAACACAGTTAGTCAGGGGAGAATAATGCTTGTTACTTACGAATTAGAGGCACGCTGGCGTTGGCTGTTCCCAACCTGTTGACCGCCACACAGGTGTAGTTGCCATAGCGATCCTGTGTCATATTTTTCACTGTGAGAATTGATCTGGAGCTGAGGTTCTTGATGTCTATACCTTGGCCCATGTTAATCCTGAAAACAAGAGTGTTATTTTAATGAATGGCTAGTTTATGACACCATATTGTTGTGCCATGTTAACATGCAGTGACACGCCTTTTTTTTTGTTATAGATGCTTTTGTGACTTCATAATCATTTAAAGATATGAAATACATTATGAAATATATAAAAAATACTTTTTTAACTAGATATATATAAAATACAAGAAAAATATGTCATTGTTGGTCTTACTCAACAAATGTGTTGTTAACTTATGTACATAATTACATTAGTGAATTAGGTGCGAATACGGCAAACAGCATGCGTGGTCTTGACATTTAAAACAGCAAAATGATATTGTAATCTAAGAATTTTAATCATGCACTGCACTGAGCCCAAACTGCTGTCGTGGGATTTACCATGCATGTTTTATAAGTGTGCTTAACAAACATTCAAATCTACATATAACATGTAACATACTGTATACATGTAACAATATCAAAATCTCACACCTCGGTATAACGTCCACGGTACGGTATTTGTTGTTATATTTACAATGACAAACAATGACTTGGAAACGTGCCAATAGCATCCTCTTTTCTTTATCCTCTAATCATAACTGTTGCTTAGAGGTATGAATTATATGAGATGGGTCAAATGACCTAAAAATCCCTTTTATAAAATAGAATAATTGCACCAGACGGACCTTGCCAAAGGTAACATGTATTATTTTTTCTAACATTCTCTATGTTAGGCATGGAAGACCTATCGTTTCATACAGTCTCGGGACCACGATAATATTGAGACAATTTTGCTATTGCGATAACACGATATTGATAATATTGTTACATTCCTACAGGGGAGACAACAACCATTTGAACAAACTTGAAACACATTTAGTGTGGATATCCAAAATGTTTTTTGTTTTAAAAGACATTCAAATCTTACAAAAGATCCAAACTTCTACAGCCGCAGAAAAAAATAAGAGACCCCTACAAATTTTCATTTCAAATCAGCATTTCTAGATGTATTGTGGCCATTCTAGTCCAGTGTCTGTTGAAATTCAACAAAATCAAACCTCAGGAGTGACAAAGTCATTCAACAGCAATGTGAAAGACTGATGGAATGACAAGGCACATGAAACTGTGATAAAAACCGATGTCATCACATAACTTATAACAGAAACATAACATAACAGAACTTTTCCTAACTACACATACAAATATTGATACTGTATTGCTTAAAAGTGAATATGAACTTGTTTTCTTTGCAGTATTTAAGGTCTGAAAAAATACAGAGCATCTTTTCTGTTATTTTGACCTGTTTCTCCAGTTTTCATTTTCTGTAAATAAATGCAAAATACATTTTTATTTGATATTTGGGAGAAATATTGTAATTAGTTCACAGAATGAAACAAAAATGAACATTTTACCTAACCACATACCTATAAATAGTATATACGGTCTCTGAAATGGTCTCTTAATTTTTTCCAAGGCTATATATTTCATCTCTTGGTTGTAGCATCAGCTAATGATGAGTATTGTAGTAAAAAAGAACTTAACCCATTTTAAATACTTATGAAGTAGGCTTCTGGCAGCTAAAAGAATGAGCACATTAAAGGTCCGATACGAAATTTTTTGAATGATCTATTGACAAAAATACAATATAATATACATAACACGCATGCCGTCAGAGGCGTATATTACAATTGCCATTAAACACTGTTAAAGGAACAATACTGGGTTTTTAGGAGGATCTATTGACAGAAATGCAATATAATATACAAAACTATTTCTTCAGAGGTGTATAAAGACCTTATGTAATGAACCGTTATGTTTGTAGTACTTAGAATAAGCTATTTATATCTACATACAGAGCGGGCCTACATACATTGAATTCGCCGCCATGTTTTGTACAGCATCCCTAAACGGACAAACAACTCTACAACGCGTGTTTCCTCTCCCTCTCCCCTGCGGTATAGTGGTGAAACGGATCGCGGATGATCCGTGATCCGTACGGATCGTGCTCTATGGTTCAGAACGCATGTGACCTGTGGATTAAATGTAAGTTTATTCATCATTGAGTAAGAGAGTAAAACGCGCTCTCTCTACAGTTTTAGCGCTAACGTGCTCTTGCTCTCTCTCCAGTATCTGGACAATATTAAAGCGGTTCCAGATAAACAATGACGCTCAAAACTGCTTCGTCACACAGCTAATATTAGAACAAAAACAACAACATATCTTGGTTCTAACAAACAGAAAAAACAATGTTACTCACATACTGATCCGAATCAAAGCAACCTCCTCGGGGGTGATTTTAAGACGATCTTTCTCTCCAACGACTCTCTGCTGGAAAGTATCTCCATAGATATCTATCAGTATCTCTGCTAAAAGCCTCAGAACCGCGGGTCCTAACGCGTCTCTGCTGGAAAGTCTTTATAATATTAGCGCAGGTCCTGACTTGTATCCTTCTTTTTATACTTAAAATCCACAGACCTTTTAATTTATGTAATAAATAAGACATCGCTCTTTCTACAGTCTTTCTAATGCCCACATGATCTCTTCCCTGCGTCAACATGAGAATGACATCTTTTTGTACTATGGTGGCCACCGTCGTGTTTGGACCGAGCGATTCTAATCTATAATACAACGCTAGTGGCCGCTGTAAATCAAAAACTGCGCCTTTAAGATCTTTCACTAATTTTGTGTATTAAATCAGGTATTATATATATACTGTATATACAGTATATATATATATATATATATATACATACATATATACATATATATATATACACACATATATATACATATACATATATATATATATAATATACACATATATATAATATACATATACATATATATAATATATACATATATATAATATACATATATATAATATACATATATTATATATATATATATATATAGTTCTTAAAAGGTGCAGCTACTTTTTGCACAAGTTTCACATACCAAAAGATTTTGGTGAAATTTGTAGTAGACTGTGACTCATGAACGTACAAATTAAAACAGCCCCTAGTGTTCCCTACTGCATCTTAAAGAAAGTAGAAATATGCACACATGGGTTGAAGGTGTGTCAAGGTCTAAGGTTCAGCTACAGGAGCTCAAGAGAGCACTGACTCTGGGTCATGTTCCTCTCACAGGTAGATGTGCTGACCTTCAGCCTCCCAACTTTCTAAAAGGTTGTTTGCCCTCCTGCCGACACTTACTTACATGAGAAAAACCCCTTTCTAAAAACAAAAGTCCATTGTTACCACTCAGTATCTCAGTTATAGGCCATTATCCACAAAAACCACTATAAAACCTATTCAGATCTATTGTCACGATGATACATCATTCTGTTCATTCTTTGCTATTAGATTCTGTAATTAGATAGTGCATCTTGAAAATAACAGTGTTTTAGAGAGCTGCGACTTCACTTGTGCACTCTATTACAAAAAGAAAACCATTTTGGAACCGAACTACTAAGCTACCATTACTTTTAACAAAAAATATATATTATATACCTCAGATGAGCTCATAAAAAAAGATTATTATCATATTATTCAAGCGTATCTCATGGAGATCCAAAACAAAAAAAATCTAGGGCTGTGCGTCATTGCTCTCGGTTTCTGTTTATTATTCTGGTTTTCTTTTATTACTCGTTTCCTCGATCTCCCCTGCCATTAGTTTTGCACAGACACGGCACTTTTCAGAAAAATACAGTAAAAACAGTTTATCAACAATGTTCAATGTAAAGGCAGATTAAGCAAACTACAGACCCAATGCCAATAAGACTCCTTTGCAATTTGAATAAATTGAGAGAAGCCTATAATTACAATTAGCACAGTGTGAACTGCTGATTCAGATCGTACTCAGCAAGAGTGGGTAAATGACGGGTAATGGGGTAATTTGGTATTTAAATTCAAGAACCACCACTTGAGTCAACACTGATTGGTGCAGAGACTTAGAATGCTCTTTACTGGTGATGAGGTTATACAAACATACAATTAAAATGCAGGGTTAAGATGTTATAATGGATCACCTTAACACCGGTTTGTACCTATTTCTACTTTAAAGTGACTGTATAAATATTGTGTGTTCAGACATAGACTATTATTACCTGTAAATGTCTCTTTTTCATTCATTCAGAATATTTTTTTAAAGCGGCTGTAACATACTATTTGATGCATTCTGACTTTACACTGTTAAACGTGCTGGCTTCTCAAGCTTAACATGGTCAACTTGTCAAAAACCGAGTTGAACGTATGACGTAATATTTCTGTGCTCCGTTTACTCCGTCAGGGTTCGTACAGGTTTTGTAATTTTTTTTCCGAACATGGATTCCCGTTTCGTAACAAGGGTTCTTAGTCCCTTATTGGACAATTCTCCCGGAAAAGCATGCCCACGCGTCATCCAGCGAGCAAAAGAGCACGTCCACGCATCAACCAGCCAGCGTGAGAAAGAGCACGCCCAAGCGTTTACTCTCTGAACTGTTACATTCACAGCCCTGAATTTTTATAAAACTAAATGCCCAAAAAACTGAACTCATTTACATATTTTTTGTTTCTGAAATAGTACTTTAATGTAACCTGTAGTCACTTCAACTGAATTGCTAAAATCTTGAATTATAAGTGCAATACACTGTATACAGCAGTGAATTATATTATTTTCTATATTCAGCACAAACGTCTGTCTGTGCAACAAACTATGTGCATATTTACAGATGAACTAGGTTCATGTTCATATGCCCAGACAGTCAGTAGCAGTGTAATTATTGTAATCATTCATTCACAAGTCTGCTGCGGTTCAGTCAGTTGAATGTGCTGTTAACTTTGCTGGACCGGGTGCTGCACAGAGTTGACGCCGAGAAAGACGAGGGGCGAACCCGGCGTTTTTCTACTGAATGAAAGATAAGATATCCCCAAAATGTCGCTAGTTGCTACACGCTGTCTGACGGAATAAGTCTTGTAAACACTGCAACACTGGTATGCACGCCTCTGTGCGTTTGTGTGCTACGTAGGTCTGATGACAGTGCACTTGAAATATGAAGTGGATGGATGTGGGTCCGGATCGACTTCCCTCCCGGTCCGGATCCGGACCAGGGTCCGGACTTTGAGAAGAGCTGTGATAGATGGTGCGGTCCCAGTGCTAAAAGATGCCTGACATGATACAAATGAAGTCATATGTCTGTGTTTTGTTGGCAATCGGCGTGTACGTATGTAAACAACACAAACTTATAGTGAATCAATGCGAAGATGTATTGTGTGCTCGCGCTGTAGTTCCGCCCCCCTGCACGCCTCCAGGCGCTCGTCTTTTCCCGAAATAATCGTACAGCTGTATCTGTCTTTTATAAATCTGATCAAACTAAATACTCTTCGAAGATGCGAAGTATGCAATACTACTGTATAGGTACTCGAGATTGATATGAGATTGGCAGAAACAGCTTGTGTTACCTCATCTTTAAAGAGCAGCAATGCATCAATTGTTGCTGTAGGCATTAGATAGGCAGCTCTCTATTGTTATTGCTCAGCCATTTTATTTTTATTTTCTGCATCATATTTTGTAATTTGTTCCGCTTGAACTGCTGAACAAATCTGCATTCAGAATGTGATAATTCAGCCTTAGGTGTGGTATCTATTGTGAGTGTATATATCATATATAAAGATTTAATACTATCCTTTTGCCACCTTTCCAACACTGCTATTTATATCCTTGCTTTAATAAGACATCATCAATTTATCACCATGTGTATAAAAAACAGTTAATGAAATACTATTATTATGAAGAATGTTAAAAATGTGACACTAAAAAGGTGTATTTTGCAATAATAGCCATCTCACTGTATTTGGACACAATGTATTGTTTTGAAATATTTTTTTCTTGAAACATTTAATAGCATTGATTAAGTATTCTGTATGAAAGGTTTGAAATACTTTACACATTGCTGCAAGTGTAATGCTTGCGGAATATTAAATCACAGGTTGATTGACCAATCAGAATGAGTATTCCATAAGAGACATGTAATAAAGTTGTTAGAAGTGATTTTGCTTAAAATTATACATAATGCCAAAATCTAAGCTGTTAAAGATAGCCGAAAGATTCCGAAGGGCGCTGTTGCAGTGATTTTTAAACCCAGCGATGGTGTGTTTTCGTCCGGTGTGCGACCCCCCTTTAGAAGTTACGATAATTTTTGTCAGAAATGTACGACTTTAATTAAAGGTTTAAAAAGATGACTAGTGAGTTAATCTGCAACAGTGATTTGCTGCGGGAAAAATCACTATTTTTGGAAATTAGGACTCTTTAATTAGACACTTTGAAATTTTTGATAAGCTGCAGATCCATATCTTATTAACTAATAATACCAAAAACTGTAAAGCAGTTTTAGATTAACTTTCAACAATTAAACTTTCAAATCAACTTGATCAATAATGAACCTTTAAAAAAATCTGTGAAAAGTTGGATTTTATTCTGTCGATTAAAGTCGATTAAAGATACTATAAGCAATTGTACTGCTTTGCTTGAGTTGCCACTAAATTAGACCACGCCCACTCACCCTCCACAGACATTTAGCGAACCCAAGCTCACATAATAATTCACAAACTGGCATTTCTGACTGGCCAGTTTCACTGTTGAGCAAAACAAACAAAAAAGCAGGCTTCTCCCTTGACTCTTTTTTGTTGTTGTTATTCCATAGCCTAGGGCTGTCACAGAGACTAGGCTTGATTTCTCAGGACAGCCATTTCAGTGATATCTGTCAAGTAGGGGGGAAACTGTATGTGTCTCATTCTAAAAATACACAAATTTCACCTTAAAGAAACAAGGATTTATTTGAAAAAGAACTGAATTTTTATGTTCGTCGACGCCTTTTAAATCACCAAAAATGCATAATGTATGATAAATAATCCCTGTACAGTAAACAAATGAAATAAAGACTTTCGGCATCGATCACTCTTGCCTGTACCTTTTCTCTCCCTTGTACCACTCAAAGACTGGAGAGGGGACAGCTGCTGCCTCACATCTCAGCAGGGCCATCTGACCGGGTCGGACCCCATGACTCTTCATCTCGTGGATTGCTGGAGGAACTGCAAAAAGAAAATAAAACTTGACCGATGGGAAGCACGTAAGAGGGAACGCAAACTAATCTTTTGAGCCTGCGCAACTCAACTTGTACATTTCTGTCTTCATTTTGCATTGCGTGTAAGAGATAAAAAATGAATGAGCAAGTAGAGTGGTCAACACGTGTCAATCTTATGGGTGCAATGCTAAGAAATTCCATTCATCCCATGGGTTGGAGAAATGAAATCAACTGCTCAGTGATAAATTGTTTAATGGCTGTTCAAAGGCTGGGGAGCTCAAAAAGGTTTTCTGAACATGTGCATGTAAATAGAGGAGTCTTTCATGTTCACAAATGCAGTGAAAATCTCTCTGCTGCCAATGAGTACGCTTTACATACTGTACAAGCCACACTGTAAAAAAACAGATAAAGTACTGGCAGAAAATTACCAGTACATTTTCCTTTATTTTACGGACATTTCCATTAATGCTAAAATGCAAATGAATGCAGTGCAAAATGTAAAATACAGGTAAAACAACTGTAAAAATGAACACGGAAAATTCCTTCATATTAATACAGTATATTGTGCCCTATTTTTTACGGCTTTTTTTTAGAGTGCATTTGTAGTTTGCAGAAACTCAAAAGCAACAACATTTAAAAAAAAGAAATATAAATGTAGGATATTCATAAAAACAGTAATACTTTTATAAGATATAATACACAAGAAGACAGAAAACACACTGAATAAACCAACACAACATTTAAAGTGATAGTTCACTCAAAAATGAAAATTCTGTCATCATTTACTCACCCAAACCTGTATGACTTTCTTTCTTCCACAGAACACAAAAGATGATAGTTTGAAGAATGTTGTTAACTGGCACTTGAATTCACTTGATTCACTTGAACAGGTTTTGTGTCCCTACAATAGAAGTGAATGGGTGCCGGCGCTGTTTGGTTACCAACTTTATTCAAAATATCTTCTTATGTGTTCGACGAAAGAAAAAGTCATCCAAGTTCAAAAAGGGTGAGTAAATGATGAAAGAATTTTCATTTTTGGGTAAACTACTATCCCTTTAATTATAGACAAAAATAAAAAAGTTGCAATTCTTACATACACAACTCAAATAAAGCAAGCATATACCGTATATACACTATAAAAACAGAAAATACTGTAACTCCTCTCAAGCAGGTGATCCACTTATGTCTTTCTAGCTAGCGTTAAATTACTTGCAATGTCTGAATTTGAGTGGAGGACATTTATATCCCAGACAACTTGGTCTTTGAAAATCACCTAAGTTATTGAGGTCTGTGTTCAGATGATTTTTTCCTGATTTAATTTCTGACATTCTCTTCCATAACCTCGCAGTTGAAGGTATGAAGTTCCTAAGGCCTTCACTTGTAATACGTTTCATGTTGAAAGGAAATATCCACTATTGTGGTGAGAACAGTAACATTTCCTGATTCTTAAAAACGATGTTCACAGAGTCTACATGTCCAAGGCATAACAAACAGATATAAAACATGAACAAAAAGCATGAGACATAAGCATAATCTCTTCATTTCATTCTTACTGCCGTCTAGGCGTAACAACTGAGATATTTAAAAGATCTCATTTGTGATTTTTCTTTTTATGAAACGCATTTGCAGCAATTAAAAGATATCAAAGCATCTATCAGAGTGCTAGAAAAATGACCTAGTATGTTTCTAACCCGAATCAAAATATGAGGCTAAAACATTAGTCTTTGAAAATGAGAAGAAAAAAAACATGCAAGATTTATAAAGTATATAGCTATCAATCACTATAATCACTGTGTTAAGATGTTTTGTTCTGTGATGCTGTGTTGTTCATCATTTCTTCACCGTACAATCTCTTGGGAAGGTATGAAAATAGCAGTGTGACACATCAACACAGCTTGAATGCAGAGTTTTGGCATATGTTGGAAGACTATCTGCCTTCGCTGAAAAGAAGTCTGTCTGTTCCAAAAAAGTAGCAACTGATGACTCTAATGCTTTGGCTGGATCATGCATTTACAGTACAGATATCAGCCCATGCAAATGCCTAGGGAGCATTACATAAGCTGAGCTTCAGCGACGCGCACCAGCATAAGATTTAAGGATAACATAAAATAGGAGATTAAACGAACACGTTGCTGGAGACAATGAACGAGGACACACGAATGCCGAGCCCATAATGTATGTGTAAGGAGAGGACAGGGCAGAGAATTTAAAGGACATCTCAAATATATCACAACACGTACCCTACAAGATGACAACAATAAGCGATTCAATTAAACATTAACACGGAATTCCCACGCGACGGTTTGCATTAAAATAGTTCAATATGTTCTTCACCATTTGCAGTCACATTATATAACATGACTTCAGGCGTCAAAAGCAATTTACAATACATGGAAAAGCATATTTAGAAGCGTGAGTCTGTGCAGCGTGCAATTCAAATCAGGTGTTGGGTGATATGAAAGTGTCAAGATTTGTGATGCTGCTAAAGTTTGGCCTTTAATGGAAAACGCAATGTCTAGCCCCGTTCGCTTCACACATTTTGCCATACTACTTGACATTTCGGCTGTGAGGTAGTCAAAATATTTAATATCTTCTCTGGCCTGTTAATCAGTGTTAGCTTAAATGGATTTGGATGCTATAATATGCCATTCGGAGGCAGAAGCAGAAAATTCTCTGCATATAGAGCCAACGCGAACAAATCCAAGTGTGTGTTTTTTCTACAAGTCTGCGCCTGTTTAAAATCTCCAGAACACCTCCATGTTGGAAGTTCTACAACTTTAATTCGGCTGAGGTGCTTTGCGCGTAAAAACCGCGATTTGCGACAAACTGGAATCTGTTGTGGGTGAGATACGCTGCGTGCGTCTCCGTGTCATGCATCACTGAGATTTGCGCTCTATTGTAAGCTATTGGCAGGCCTTGGCAGGCTGCCTAATAGCACAAGAGAAGCTGGCTCTGATATATATCCACACAGCTAACTTCTGGTATCTAACAAACCACTGCATCTGTCCTCACTGAGGGATGATCCAGTTCATTATAAAACTGCATTAGCAGAAAGCATCCAGGGAGGAAAACAAAGCATTAGCCACAACTGCAACCACAATTTTTCACATTAATTAAAATCTTTTGAGTACATATACTGCAGCGATAGCGGAGCCGGAGGGATAAGTTATTTAATTTCCAACATCAAAATATTTTAAAGCAGGAGAAAAGTGAATGCATCAGTGAATCTTTTTGGCAACACATGAACGCAACACTTACAAAATGACTCAAATGTCACCTGACTGATAGACTTCTGTTGAACGATGTGTTCAAAAATTCTAAAACAAGAATGATCTCATTTACTCACCCTCTTAACATTTTAAACCCGTATGACTTCTGCAAAACACAAAAGAAGATATTTTGAAGAATGTTGGTAACCATAAACCGTTGGTCCCCATTGACTTTTATTGTATGGACACACAACCAATGCAAGTTAATGGGGACCAACGATTTTCGTTTACCAACATTCTCAAAATATCTTCCTTTGGGTTCTGCAGATGGAAGAAAGTCATACAGGTTTAAAATGACAAGAGGGTGAGTAAATGACTTATGGCCGGTTTCACAGACACGTCTTAGCTTAAGCCGGGACTAAGCCTTAGTTGAATTAAGATATTTATGTGGCTTTTATAAAAATGCCTTAGAATCTTGAGACAAAACAATGGCACTGATTTATTTTAAGATATTTCTGGCCATGTTATATTCAGTTAAGACTGGTCAAACATTCATTTTAGGCTGGGACTAGCCTTAAGCCTTGTCTGTGAAACCGGGCCTTTGTGTTTTTGGGTAAACTTAATAATAAATAGACACTACTAAACAGTCAATAAAAAAACTGGTATTCAATTTTAATGCTCCAATGAAAAGAGTATAATGTGATCCAGACAATGAATTAGACCCATATTCATTCCTACTAAGATTCAATTACATTGGTCTTTTAAGGAGTTTCCATTCTAGAAATGATATGCCAGGATTGGCTCATGCAAAATAGAAGAGTGGAAACCATGAAGCCCTACAATCCTAGTAATTTACAGGCTTCATAACAAAAGAGTGTAACTGTAAATCATTGGTGAGCTTCTAAGCTCTCACCAGATGGGAGGGTCTGAAAATAGCAATGTTGGCATGAAAAATAGATGTCGTGGGGCTTGCTGTTTGACAAATTTGCCAGTTGCGGTTTGATCACAAACGCAAATTAAAATGACAAGGCAGAGATTATGTTTGAGAATACCTGCGAACGCCGTACCTCACAAATCAGTGAATACATCAATACATGCCAACAGGGTTCTCCTGGGTTCACTGTCTTGATCCTTCTTTTATGCACACATTTGACACGACATTCTAAATAGATTGCTGTTTAATGCGATGGCATAACTTAAAGGGATACTTCACCCAAAAATGAAAATTCTGTCACCATTTTGACATTTCAAACCTGTCTGGCGTTCATTCTTCTGCAGAACACAAAGGAAGATATTTTGAAGAATGTTGGTAACAGAAAATCGTTGGTCCCCAGTGACTTGCATTGCATTGGTTTTGCGTCCATAAAATAGAAGTCAATGGGGACCAATGGTTCCCTTTCTGTTACCAACATTCTTCAAAATATATATATATATATTTGTGTTCTGCTGAAGAAAGAAAGTCATACAGGTTTAAAATGGCAAGAGGGTGAGTAAATGATGACATAATTGTCCTTTTTGGGTTCCCTTTGATCTTTCAAGGAAGTTAAATATGATTTTCTGTTTTCATACTGAAGTTAGAGGCTAGTGGGCTAAATCAAAAATGTGCATGTATGCTAATCCTGTTCATTATTTCTTCAAATCAGCATGGCCATCTATTGGCTCAAAGTTCACCGATCTTAGTGTTGTGCGGTTCCCTTGTGGATATACAAAACTGGAACATCTCAAAACTAATTGATTTGTCACATATTACAAAGAGCTTTTGAATGAAGGGATGATTTATATTGGCTTGCACCTTTATCCCTCCCAACAAGTATAACATGTTATTTTAATTAAAAGATCAATTAATAATCCACCTCTTCAGCCAGAGTCTAAAACGAGTTTTCTCCACAATTAAGAAATGGACTCATCAGTCCATGACTTATCAGCTTACAAACAGAGCGACCGCTCCAATTGCTGTCCTATTCTGTTCGCCAGCTCTGGGTTTAGCAGCCAAGATTTATTAATTCATTAAGTTTTCCATTTAAAATTCAAGAATAACATCATGTTCTTTCTCGAACACATCCAATCCTTATAAATAACACTCATGCACATAGGCTTTGTGTGTCCCACAGAGAATACGCACTGTGGGGGAAAAGTATTCCGTTGAATGAAACCATTAACCACGGTGTCACAAATCTATGTAAATAGACAAATTGGCTTTTAGCAAGTCAAACTGAAGAATAGGGGCCATACTGTAAAGCGCAATGAAGACGGACAGTCAATACAATCGGCCTACTTGTCCATGAGATCTTATAATGTCACTGAGGCACAATTCACAGAGACGTTTATGAAAATGTATAACAGTCTTTTGTTAGCATTTGCGTCAGAGTTAAAAAGTACGCCGTTTTAGGAAATAAACAGTTCAATCAGTCTGGTTCGGAAACATACATTTACATCATAGAAAATGAGGAACAAAAGCAGCATGTGTGCGCGGAGCATCCGAGACCTAAAAGACAGACTTGAACCCCTTGAATATTACTTTGTGGTTATTGAGAATTATGTCACACATAATGTCTTTAATTGATTTCAAAAGCCTACTGTGAACACAGCCATGGACAAGATTGACTTCTTTTGGCTGGGTTCCTACAAGGTTTGGGCTGTATTACAATTACACTAAATGCCATCCAAAGACCCCCCCCCCACATCCTTCTTGTCCAATTTTGCAGACATAAGCGCTCTTTCATTGCTTGACAACATCCAGGAATTTTCTCAAATCTACATTGCTGTCTTCCCTGACTGGGAAAACTGCCACCATTTCAAAGTCACTTCAAATCGTGCAGAAATGATGGGTCACTACTGGAAATTTTTTCCTCTGGTAAATCTCAATGTTCTATGAAATCGGCCCTTGTGTTTAGCATATGCCTGGTTGGCTGCGGTGAAGCCAGCTGTACAACCCCTGAGCGTTTGTTCAGGGTCTCAAATCTATCTGTCTATGCCCGGATATAATGGTGAGTAAAATGTCAAGCCAATAACAGACTCATGTCTAATCATAAACAAATAACGTCAGCTCAATGACCAATAATAAGCCCTGTAAATGGGAAGAGTAGTTATAATGTAACGTGAGTGGGGAAATTGTATTATATTGTCAGCAAATTCATACGGAACTGACATTTTACAAACTGTATGTGAAGCAGGTTTAAATAAAAACCGGCACACTAACCGACCGTGAGGCTTGTAATAACCGACAGACATTTAATTGGTGTTTTGACACTCCGTTTGTAAATGAAACAATGACTGATCGATTTAAGTGCAAAATGTCAGCTTTAATTAGAGGCTATATATATCTATAACCCTGAAGCTTGTAGAAATTACAGCACTTAATATACATAAGCTGTCCATTTAGAAGACAAAAAGTAACTGAACAAATCGATAAACTTAATGAGGTCATCTTATTCCAAACGAAGTAGCAAATCCTCTGCATTCAATGCAAACTACCTGAAATCTGTAGCCTACGGGACCCTGGTGATGTCACAGCCAGATTTTGTTTGTTTTGGGCAGGTAAAAAAGGCACGATCAATTGTCTTCGGCAAGCGAAAAGCATGCATCAATTATATCGACCGAGTGAATGACTTACTCAATAGGATTCAGGTCGGGTCACCGACTCGGTCGGTAAACAGCATTCTGCTGTTTGGCCCCGAAAGCTCCTCGGTTGCATTAGCAGCCTTCGTCGTCATTACAATTCACATAACATTAGGAAGGAGTCACATCGCTAACGTCAAGAGACCTGAAATTAGCAACTCCTGCCTTGGGGCATAACACATAGCCATGTATGCTTTGGATCACAAGCACTTCTTTTTCTTTTCCGTTTCAAACGGGTTAGACATACTCTCTTTGTCTCTGATCAGTTTGTCCTGATGCCTAATGACAACACGATTAATAGAAACTGACAATTCTTTGGTTCTCGTGTTGAGAAACCTCAGCAGTGGACTTGCAAACGGCTAAAATTAAGTCTTTCTGATGAAGAACGCGAAGGCACACGTTTGCCAGAAAACACCTGAAAAGCCAATTCAAAATGGAACCAGAGCATGAAAAAGGGCTGTAATTGCATAATAGTTCAGTTTGTGTGAATAGCCTCAAATTAAAGCTGAAGTTTAAGCTGTGCTATAACCCCTCAGTCAACTATGTTTGCACAGACTGCAATATTCGACTGCCGGCCCTATTAGGACAATAACCCGAAGAGGAAACGGCCACGTAAACAGCATTTTTTAAATATTTTGAATAATCACAATAATATGAGCCATGGAAAATTACAGTTTAGTCTCACTGCAAAAACATACTGTATAAAGACCTTAATTTTACCCTGATAGCACATATAAGTACATTAACTTGCCAGGCTCAAGATTACAAAGCCATAAAGGATGAATATACATTACTAATTGCTGTCATGCAGCTACAAACCTTAAATAAACATTTTACATAACGCAACAAAACCAAACCCCTCTCAGACTGTAAATTCCTTTAAAAAACACCGGGGGGGGGGGGGTGTTCAAGGAAGCTAAGGAAGGTATCTTTATCATAATTTGCAGAACAAAGTGGTTGTTCCGGGAAACATTAGCTCGAAATATGCCTTGACAATCTGGCATATGAAATAAAGGCATCACAATGTTGCTCGAAAG
This sequence comes from Triplophysa rosa, assembly GCF_024868665.1. Classification (NCBI taxonomy): domain Eukaryota; kingdom Metazoa; phylum Chordata; class Actinopteri; order Cypriniformes; family Nemacheilidae; genus Triplophysa; species Triplophysa rosa. The sequence continues at coordinate 11,881,622 of NC_079896.1, read as the reverse complement.
CCCCACCAGTATTGTTTTGCATAAACATTCTAACATCTGCAGAGCGACATGACATCACCTAATCCGTCATATTTGTTTATTTATTTCCTCGTCTTTAGTGGCAGCACTTGAATGGCGCTTGTATGAAGGTGGAACTTAAAATCAAACATCTGGTGCGAATTCCAGCAGGAAAATAAGGCGAAGCCGGGCACACAGTCGCATCACAAAAGACAAATAGTGTTTCATTTACTTTCAACTACTTTCAGATCAGAACAGTCACAGTCAATTTGAAATGCAAATGCTGTTGTAAAACAAACGATAGCAAGTCATGGCAAGATAGTAGAGTTGTATGCGGAAGGTTGTTTTAGTTGATATGGGTGAAATAAACCGTTCAGATTGGGTCATTTTTGCAAGTGGCCGGATTTAAAGGAATAGTTAACTCAAAATTAAAGCTCATTCTCATAAATCCAGTATGTATCTTTTAATTTTTAAGTGGATATTCACTATTTGCTGTTAAAAAGGTACACCAATTGAATTCATATAGTATATTGCTGCTGTCCTTTTGAAACCTTGTATCTCCATATTTCTTTTTTTCTATTTCCTGAAAAACTGCAGATTTGGAGATACGAGGTTTCAAAAGGTCAGCAACGATATTACATTATATCATATTTATATAATATTATAGACCACTTCCCTAGACGTAAACAGCTGGCCCAGAAGCACTTCATGTTTCAGTTTTTTAGCACCGTACAAACGTTTAAACAGAATACAACAAACAGAACATTTATAATAAAATCGAAATGTTAAACAAATGTCTTAGATTTAATTATATATGTAGGATTTTAAAAGAGTAAATTAAAAAATGGAACCGTAAGTGCTTCTGAACCAGTGTTAACATCTTGCAAATTGGTCTTCTAATAATATTATATAATATAAGGGGTCTTCTACTAATAGTATAGAATTATAACATGTATTTATTTATTTTACTGAACCATAGCTATAAGCTTAGAAACTGCTTTAGTTCAACTCTAAATACAATTTTTGCCATCAATTACTCCAATCCGAATGTCATGAGGATGAGTATGAATGAAGACTATTTAACTATTTCTTGCGAAACACAACCACAGCACAACTGGAAATACAATATTTCTGAATGTATAGAAATTCCATTTGAAGGCTACAAATTGGAGGTCATTTAAAGAATATTTCTACACTATTGCAGTTAGCTGAAACATCTACATGACCTTCACAGAATGCTGACAGTAGATTATCTTAAGACTCGCAAGGGAACAAGCATCAACAATAACAGTAAAATGATTCAAGGTGCCGGTCACACATAGGTCTTCTGGGTTCTTTATTATTGTAAACATACCCAGGTCTCATTTGATTCAAATGCAAAGATGTTATTCACCATTTTCTTATATTTAACTGCATGCAGCAACAAACGTATATTGCTGTAACATTCAGCTGAATCAAGTAAGTCCTTGGCTCTTTAACAAAGTTAAGACTAACAAATACATGCATTAAATGCATTAAAATACATTAGTTTTCACCTAATGAATTGGTTTATTTCAATTAGTGGTCATAATCTGCAATTAACCTGAAGGTCAGTTCAGCATTTACCTAAAAGCTGTAATTATTTTCAAACCGGATTATTTTAGCGAGTATTTAATTACACTGATTACCCTTGAAATGCCAGAGCCAAGTCACACTATCTGCAAGGCTAATAAAACTCGCAACACAAAGAAAGGTCTCACCACTGTCACATTATAAATAGTCTCGCCCACACAGAAACGCAACACACGAATATTTAATCTCACGTTCAGATTTGGTGCATAGTACAGTACCGCTTGAAACAAATCGGCAAACGTGAAATTACACTCTTTACGGAACCACAAGTTCTACGTCCAGCGTATTACAGTGATATCATGTAATACAGTATGGCGTATTATGCCATGAGCCGAATACTGTCAAAACAGTGGAACTCAATGCTCCACAGAGAAGATTTTTACTGTAGAGTGGCTGAATAAAATCCTATTAGCTCTGCACATTTCCCATCGAGGATTTCTTTGAGCAAGGGAACGGGCGCTGGCAGAGCAGTCCTCTTCGCACTTTTATTTTGGGACGTGATAGTGAGATAACACTTCTCTAATTCCAGCCTTGGCACTTCAATTCTACCTAATTTTTCAGAGCTGGAAGCCCATCGCTACTGGGTGGGTGAAAGTGCTGTGATTGATACACAGGGATTATGGCATGGCTGATCCCTTTTCTGCTGTAAGTATTTCACAAGCAACAAGAGCTAGCTGTCACTGTAAATCATGCACTGCCACATGTGCACCTCACATGATAAAAAAAAACTTTCTGTGACCTCCATCATAGTTGTGGTTAGTGATATCAGGACTGTGAAAGAAAGTACAAGCAAAATAACTTAAAATTATTCAGAACTATAAAACCACCATATATTTTTGCTGTTGCAAAATATGGAAATAGTATACATGTAAAGACTGACTTTTATTGCCACAAGCCTTAAAGAGATTTTTATTTATTTTATTTGTCAAGACATCAGCAGAAACTTATTTAAAACAGCATATACAGTAGTGACCAAAAAAATGTTAGGTTATTTCAAACCAATGGAAGGTCAAAAAAGTCAAACCCAACCTTTGGGTTGAATTAACCGATTTCGATTTGACCCAACAATGGGCTAAAATAACCCAGCACTTCCATTTTTTACCCAATGCATGGGTTAACATAACCCCAGGGCTCTAGACTGAGACCAAATGGTCGCATTTTGTGACTATTTTAGTCAGTGTGACAAGTTTTTCTTAATGGTCGCACCGGTGCGACTGCAAACTGATCAATATGTATAATGGTGTCGATCAGACAGAACGCGTTTGTTGCTGTTAGACGAGCCTTTTTTAAATTGTTTTCAGTTGGCAGGGAGTGTTTTACACACTGCTTAAGTGCGCCGGGCGCGTCACGTTTTTGGCGCCTGCTGTGCCTCGTGTTTTTGCTGGGGCGCTCTTGAGCGCCTGAACTTGAAAAAAACTCAACTCTGAGCAGAAAAGTGCTTGACGTCATGCGCCTTTTTTCCCATTGTCCAATCGAATGAAAGGAGATGTGGTCCTTCCGACGTGGTGACGGAACTTTACAGTTGCTTGAAATGTCCGGAGACTGCAATGATGAAGGAAAAAATTGCTGGCTGACGCGGGTTAGAAGAGCAAGTTCATAGCAAGCTCTGCTTGTACCTTTTTAAAGTTTCTGATAATATGACAGTTAACAGCAACTAGAGCGCTCGCGCTACAATCCTTGACTGACAGGGCAGCTGTTTCGGTGGGCAACATAAAAAAAACAATGCGTGCTGCTCTTTTCAAAGAGTCAACCAAAAGAGCACCGTTTTTAAACATGAAAAGCGCGTTCTATGTGATCGCTGCCTACAAAGGCGAGTATAGTCCGGCCATCCGTGCGCCGCCCGCATGACGTAGTTTTCGTCATCAGGAGGGTACGCTGTCGTCCGCACACCCCATCCGCGTGCAGCCCAATTTTTGAGACCATGCGGACAAAACGCGTACAACAGCGCATGCGCGAAAACATGTTGAATCGGCCGAGTCCACTCGGTGACGTACTGTGCATGTGTCGAACTCGTCTATTCTCGCTTATCCGCGATTGAGTATGCTCAAGAAGCTGTGCGGACGCGTTTGTGCGTGAGACGGATGCGGAGAGTCAAGTATACTCGGCGCTTAAGAGGCACATGCTATGATGAAGCGGAAGGACTGACAGAGGAAACGAGTGCAACTTAATCTTGCAACTAAAATAAATATGTTTTGCCACCTGCAGAATACAAGAATTTCCCTGACTAAGGATCAAAACAGCAAAGATAACGAAATGTGTTGCGTTTATTGTATGCATCCCTGATAGCACACATACATCTGGTTTACGTCTATTTGACGTCTGCATTTACATCTGCAAGACATCTACAATACATAGTTTGCTCATCTGCAATACGTCTCAGAGATGTCTGCTGTCAGACGTCATATAGACATCTAGAAGATGTCTGTAAGATGTTTATGATTTAGAATGGATGTAAAGCTGCTCTTTCTAAGATGTTTAGCAGATGTTTTTACGCAGCAGATCTACAGATCTTTAGCAGACGTATTACAGACGTTCAGACGTCTCCGAGACGTATTGCAGATGAGCAAACTATGTATTGCAGATGTCTTGCAGATGTAAATGCAGACGTCAAATAGACGTAAGACAGATGGATTGTGCAATCTGGGATGTGAAGCTAATGCAGGAAACGTGTTTAAACATTAAGCACTATACTATTGTATAAAGCTCTCTATCAATACTGAAAAGCATACAAAATGTTAACGTTATAAATCGCATTAAATACTATTTATTTGTGAGTCACTACTGATAAAAGCCAAACGTGTATCAATGCAGCTTTCATGAAGAATAATCACTAAAAGCCTTCAGGTCTCGCGGGTTGGTTGAGATATGCACGCGTCCAGGGAGTCAGAGCACAAAATCCTAAACTGAGTTCTCTTTCACGCCTTCTTACTCTGAAACGGACATATAAACACAAAATTACGTCAAAATTCTCATATTAACAAGAATCCTTGTAAAGGGAGTCCGTTTCTTCAAGTGAAACAAAACGCATGTGGTTACAGTATAGTGCTTGTAAGCTCTTAAAGGGGCAGCAGCATATAAAGATCTGTGTTTAAAATGTTCATCAAACAACAAAGGATGGGCCCAAAAACACTCACTGATATTAAAGGAACTGTGTTCTCTTATACGAGTTGTTCACAACAAATAAAGGAAGAAAGTAGCTTTAAAGGGGTCATATGACACGGCTAAAACAAATATCATCGTTTGTTTTAGATGTAATGAAATGTTTATACACGGTTTAAGGTTCAAAGACGCTGTAGTTTCCACATACCGTGCATGTTTGTTTCTCCTCTTTGCCCCGCCTCTCTGATACGTGCAGATTTTTACAAAGCTCATGGCTCTGAAAAGCGAGGTGTGCTATGATTGGCCAGTAAAGTAGTGCGTAGTGATTGGTCGAACACTGCAAGCGTGTGACGGTAATGTAACGCCTCTTACCATATTTGGAACATCAGGTTCCAAAGCAATTGTGCTGACAGGTACGCCCACCTTACTTGCGTATACATTTGGGCGGTCTTAGTCAAATCATACCACGAACTGATGTAGATTTGTGGGGGTGTGGTTACACGAGGCGTTTCAGGCAGGTCTGGGTGAGCATTCGCTTTTAGATAGAATGCATCTTTTGTTCCGACTCTTTCATTTTTGCAATTTTACGTGTCTAATACATGCATGGGTAACTTATAACACACCAAAGACACAGAAAACCACGTATTCGCGCCATATGACTCCTTTAAGTTATCGTCTTAGGTAAAGGTGGTTTTGTTAATAATGTCAATAAGTGATAATATAATCAATTTACTGTCAATAATCAATAAAATGAAAATGGTGGATAAAAGCATTTGAGTGCTTCATCTTAAACTGGAAATGTTGCTATTTTAAAAACTAATGGCAGGTAATGTTGTGGGACTGATTTGCACAATAGTGTAAAAACAGTGCCCGTGAAATAAATAAATTGCTCTTTGAACAGCAGACTCAGCACTGGACTGTTCCTCTATCTTCCCAGCTTCAGTCCTCATTAGAGAGTGTCAATACAATCGACGGGGAGGAGATGTGATATGACTTATGACTTCATCCCTGTCATGGAACCAGCCCCACTGAAATCTTGACATTTCCAAGTGGTTATCTGCCCATTAGTCTGTGTTTGCGCGATAGTAAAGGGAGACGGCGTTTGATGGTCTGAACGCCACATTTATTCCAGCTTGCGAGTAGGGTATCTGATTTATGTGCTCCCGCTGTGGTGTGATTCAGCATATGGTATATACGCAGACAACGAGATTAATGATCCCGGTGACCGCAGACGAGACAAAACGACTTATAAGATAAAACAAAAGGAAGAGAAATTGTCAAGTGTTCTTTCACTGTATTTGGTGGGGGGGGGCAGATCCTTACCAAGAGCATGATGGGTAAAGTCAGTATAATTCATTAATGCTTGGAGTGCTCATTACTGTCTTTTCACACTTTGAGAGAGTCATTACCTGCATAATAGAAGACTCCATATAACACTGAGACCATTCCCCACTGAAAATTAATCATTCCATTCCAGACAAAAAAGGGAATTCTCTCGTTAAATATTAAGAAACTCCAGTACCATGAATCCTTTTCTCATTTCAACCCGGCGCTGTCTTGGAGATACAAAAGAAAGACTGTGGCAAAGGTTGCTCCTGCTTCCTTGAGCACACGGTTTTGAACAAATTTCATGGCAGTGTCACATGTTAGTTCATGGGACAATTCAAGAATACAGTACTTACAAGCTTGGACGAGGTAGCACTTTATTCTACAGCCCTTCTTTACATGTATAGAATGGCATGTACGGAGGTCATAGCCCTGTTTGCAACACTATTTCAGTCATAGCAAGACCACAGTCCTATCAACTTGAATGGGGGACGACAGATATTTCAAACATTTCTGTCAAAAAATCACAATTAAATAGCATAATCCCAACCAACAATTAAACCTGACATCAGCTGTACCATAACTTTTGTTTACTATTGTGCTAAAAAAAACGCTTCAGCTACTGCGCACCCTGGTTGGCAAGTGCCGCACGAGATTCTGTGTAGAGCCCTGCCCCAGATAATCGTCAATCTTTATCAATTGATAATTGGCTCTTTGTACTGAAAGGTGGGACTTCCTTTGCTACCGTGGCCATATTGAGCGTTGCATTCACTTCCTACATTCCATTCCAAGGGCTCATCCCTATGCCCTAAGCCCTTCGAAGGGTTTACCCTCCGGAGTGAGAGCTTCGAAGGGTTGAAGGGTGTATGCGACCAAACAACTGTTTCTTGAAGTGCCCTTCTGCATCATCATCCCGTGCCCATTAGGAGGCGCCGTCGCCACGCAAAGAATCTGGGCGAAGAATCATGTGGGCACGAAGTGTCCATCAGTTGTAGCCTTCTAAATCCTTCAATCTGAAAGGCCCTTTGAAGTGGCCAGTTATGAGCGCTTCGGTTTGGAACGACCCTTCAATATGGCGGCCATGATTGTTTTCACTCCGAAGTGCCCTTCAGAGGGGGATATATCCCGTTTGGAACGCACCGATAGGAACTCCTTCCCCATTCGTAGTAATGGCAATAGCGTTAAAGGCGGGGTGTCCGATTTCTCTTGTTGATGTTCAAATCACCAAAACAGACACACCCCTAACCCCATCTTTCGTCAGCGCTCGGCTCTACTAATGTTCGTCTTGTGCACTGTACACCTTACTGCTGATTGGCTACAAGGTTGTTTTGGTAGTCGGCCCGACTTTGTCTAAACAAGCGTAATTCGGAAATCGAACACCCCGCCTTTAATATCTTGTTAATATCTATTATCTTTGGTATTTTGTTTACAGTGCACATACTGTAAAATAAAGTGCAAACGAAATGTTGATTATAACACAATAAAACGCATTAGAGCCCAATGTAATTTTAAACAATCCCATTAGAACAAGCCGTGTGTCGTGTCTCATCGTGCCGGTCGCATCTGGTGTAGACACGGTGTAAATCAACACTTCCTCCAATCTCATTGAACAATCCATGTTCCATGGCGTGCCAGTATTTAGTAGAATAGCACTGGGACCATTCTGCATTTAATGTATTACTCTGCCTGGCATAATACTGTACCTAATCATACTGTGTCAAAAATAGAAGTTCCTAACTTCTTGTTTATATTACTGTTGTTTAAAAGCAATATCACACATACAGCCACATGTTCAGACAGCGGACTACTTTGCAAGACAGCACACTCTCTCCAGTGAGGGAGAGAAAATAGACTTATTGAACATGTGCATGCTATGCCATGGCATCCGACACTGAACAAATAGAAATAAATGTGTAAGAATATGGTACTCACAGTTGACTGTGACTTTCACGGTCTTCGTGTCGGGAGAAGAAATGTCGTTTTCGGCACCGCACTCATAGTCTCCTGCTTGATCCCGAGTGATGTTTGTGATATTTAAATACTCTCCACTTTCATACTTCCTGGCTGTGAACGTAACAAAAAACATACAAATCTTAGATTTTTTCCCACAACCATTTACTAATTAATGACAAAATGCTTCAAAGTATGAACGCTAATTGTGCCTCTAGAAACAAATGCCTCAAAAACAAAAAAAAAGGTTATTAAGGCATGTAATTGCTTTGTTGACATCCAGTGGGAAGCATATCCCCTGTGAGCTTATTCAAACCGAGTGGAATATTATTGCCGTCAAATAGCGCGAGGAAATCGGGACGGTGCCGATATAACAAATATGACTTGAGGTACTTGAGTAATGAGAAGCAATATAACACAGCATGAAGCTGCCACACTTCCATTACACTAAAAACTTCCCTGGGTTTTCCAGACCAGGATTCATCCTTATTGTAATATTCTTCAGTTAAATCTATTTATATCACACTTTTTACAGGAAGATAAATCTGTCTCATGGCACAGAGAGGTAAATCCTGCGCTGACATAAGAATAAAGAGCCTCTGACTCAGCAGAAACCCCACAGGATGCAAAAAGTCAGGAGAGCAAGGAAAAAGAGGATGGAGAGGTTCTGGGTGGCCAAAAGGCTGGTTGTGCAGGGAAGAACAACATGATTTTTTTCTGCTGACTTGGAGTTCAGATTTTCAGACATTCTCTTTGGCACAGACACATCTATACTGTAATAAATAGCTATTTTTGGCAATACTTCTAACTTAATTTAACACAATGATTCCTTTATAATATATATTAATAATTGTTTTTATTTATCATTTTTAAGCCACTCAAACTAATACTTCCATCAGTGAATCAGTGTAAGTCCCTGTTGTGGTTCGACCCAATGCTTTAAAAGGATAGTTATACATTTACTGTATATTTACATTTACGCATTTGGCAGATGCTTTTGTCCAAAGCGACTTACATTGCATTATACTATACATTTATATCTAAGTATGTGCAATCCCTGGGATCGAACCCATGAATTTGACGTTGCTAGCGCCATGCTCTAACCACTGAGCTACAGGAAAGTTTAGACTACAATGGTAGTCAAAAGTGCCCCAGAACTCTTATAGTCATTTTTCCTACTATGGTAGTCAATGGGGTCCAAGAACTGTTTGGTTATAAGCATTCTTCCAAATATCGTTCTCTGTGTTCACAAGAACAAAGAAATGTATACAGATTTGGAACAACTCGAATGTGAGTAAATGATGACAGATTTTTTTTTTTTTTGGGTGAACTATCCCTTAAAGGCATTCTAGGAATCTACAGTAAATTCACTGGTCTGTATATAACCTGTAAATTAGTGGTCTCTATACATACCTTTGGGTCTACAGTATATAGACTAAAAAGAATTATACATACAGTATACAGTACATACTTTAAAGAGCTGCAAAAGCTAAAAAGAAACAAAGAAACTAGACAGAAAAACAAGCGCTCCAAGTCCGAATTCTTATATCCCTATGTCATTTGCATACATATTTGTGTGTTGCATGAAACAATTACATCTTTATAGTAGGTAACAAATTCAACAATTGAACAAAATAGTTTGCTTTGGGGTTATCAAGGACCTAACCTAGATGTTTATTTGAGCTGACAAGGTGCTATTTTGTATCCAGTGCTTTACAAATGAATAAAGCAATGACTGTAAAATAGGATAAATTGTATAAAATGTATTCATGCAAACCACCAACACTGGGCCGTACAAGAATGAAAAGGGAAGCAGGACATCAGAGGAAAGCAAGTAAATATTATGATATGAGACAGTTAACCCATAGCAAGGCTAAAGAAATGGACATGTTTCTTTCAACATCAAAACTTGCATGATATTAAAAAATGGAAAATTACCATACGCGTATACATTTCAAAGTTTTCAATTATAAAAAAAAATATTAAAGGGATAGTTCACCCAAAAATGAAAATTTATTAAAGGGATAGTTCACCCAAAAATGAAAATTGTCGTGAATTACTCACTCTCTAGTTGTTTGGTTGAACACAGAGAAGGATCTTTGGATGAATGCTTCCAAACAGCTCTTGGACCCCACTGACTACCACAGTAGGAAAAATTGCAAAAAGTGCCCCGCAACTGTCCTACATTCTTCAAAATATCTTCTTTTGTGTTCAACAGAACAAACAAATAATAAAGTAATTTTTCCTACTATGGTAGTCAATGGGGTGTAAGGACTGTTTGGTTTTAAGCATTCTTCAAAATATCTTTCGCTCTGTTTATCAGAACAAAGAAATTTATACAGACGTGGAACAACTCGAAGGTGAGTAAATGATGACAGAATTTAAATTTTTGGGTGAACTGTCCCTTTAAGATGATTTTTTTTATCTCAAAAATACTATCGAGGACCCTGTTCTCCCACTGACAGATCATTTTTTCTGTTAATGTAGATATAAAGTCGGATTTGGAGCAGCATGAGGAGAATAAAGGATGATGAATTTTCACTTATGAATAACCTGTCCCTTTAAATTACTTTGCTACCAGTGTGAACTTAAAGAGAACTGACATTATCTACCTACTAAAAGCCTTGAGAGCAGTTGGTTGGAATTAATTGCAAAAACAGCTAATAAAAGATCTCGAAGTTATGTCTAAGAAACGGTCTACAGCATTTGTTAGCATTTTTTGCAATTTGATGCAACAAAATACATGCATTTTTACTGTGGCTTAAATGTCCAAATACTTTCACGGGCAAAGTACTACAGTTAAAAATACGTTTTAAGGGCTCAATGGCAATTATCACATTAATAAACATTAGCTACAACCTGCCATATTTCTTTCTCCAACTACGAACCAGAGGGATCTTTATCAGTGATTAACTTCCTCCATAACTCCCTTAGCTCTGTGATTTATTTTCTTTTTCCCTAACAGAGACCCTCTAGTGAACCATAACTTTTCCAACTCATTTAACCAAAAGAGGAAATTGCCATGTTTTAGTGACATTTAACAAAGAATGGAAATCTTTGTTAAATCTCTTTATGCCAACCAAAACCACGTTTTAGCTACCAGCCAACACGTTAAAAAGAAACACAGTAAAGTGAAATGAGGCTTCAGGGACAGCGATTACGCACCAAAAGCGTATTCAAATGTAAACTCGCTCCTTATCGTTCCATAATCTTAACTGCTTCCTAAATTATATGAAGGTGCGCATGTTGGGAGTTATTTGAAAAGCTCAAGTGAGACGCGTCGTGGCCTCTGGGAAATGTCACTCAAGCAAATTAGGCAAATCATAGCGAGGTTAATCTACGATTCCACATTGGCTCCGTGTTAAGTGCAGCCACAGTAAGCACTTTCCTACATTGTGCGGAGAGCACAAAGTACATTTCCTTCAGGTCTGCTCGCAGCTGATATGATGAGCGCTGGTGAAGAATACATTATGGGGTGAGTTCTCAGAACATCTCGCCGCTAAACCGGGAGACAATACTGCGGCAGTCCAAGTGTTGCATTATGCGAGGCTTCCCCCAGGCATTACTTGAGTTGTCAGCAATGAACCATCAACCATCATTCAATCACACACACACATGCACACCAAACACACATACCTGACCAAGACTACATTTTCCCATTCCCGGTATCTCACCTTAACCCTGATAGCCTCCTTATTGTCCCAAAGTGCCACAAAACAATTGCTGAAATATCCGTCCAAGCACTTTTAAAAAAGCTGGTCACTGAATTGAAACCATTTGGCACAGACTGTCTGTGTGAAGCATAGAAGCTATTGTTCAGGAAACAATAAAACAGAATTTTGGGAGGTAGAGACTCGAACAAAGCATTCACAAAGGACAAATGAGCGCTTCAGTGTAGCGTTATCATATGTGAAAAAAATCAAATCTGAAGTGTGCTTGTCAGCCGTTCGAAAGGTCAGAGTTCTATATATCCCGAGGCCTTAAATCACAATGGAAAAAGCTTATGAAAGCATGTTGGGATCAAGCATGCTGGGCCTGACTATACAGCGAGCGTGAGGCTGCCTACACCCTCAATAAATCCCACAATATACATTACGGCCCAGCATTTAAAATTGCCTAGCAATTTCCCCCCGGCATGAGAAGTATAACAACAGAAAGTGCAATTTAAAGGTTATAGATGAGGAAGCTAGCATTTAGCAAAATAATGCAGACAACTTTATATATGTAAATAAAATATTTTAAAAAATACAGTATATGCACCATATTGCCATTCAAATATTGCTCAAATGTTGAAATGCTTTTAAAGCGATAAACAGGTTTCCATCTTATTTAAAAGTAAAAGGTCTTTAAAGGTCTTAAAACCATAATGTGTTTGAAAAGTCTTTGAGAGTAATTACCTTCATAGGTTTAAATGGATGAAAAGGCTACATATATGCTAAGCTGTAATTAGAAGCACACTGAAGTCAAAGGTCTTTCATGACATACAGAAAAACATACAGTAGGATGTCAACTTTATTGAGAATATTTCTCCAATGATGACGGTACCCACCAATTAAACCTGCAGTGTAGCCCGGCCTCTCGGATTGTAGGTTTAGCCCCCAGCGGGGTGATTCAATATCTACTGGAAATCACTGAAGTTATTGTAGCTACTGTGATCACAGACAGGGGTGGTTCTTAGGTAATTGGATATCCGGGGCTTAGCCCAGAGACCTCCACATACAGTATGTGTTTGAATACAGTGGCGTAGCAAGTCAGGTCCAGGCCCATATGCAAAAACTTTTAACGGGGCACCTCCGTCTGTTCGCGACCGCGTTTCGCATTACTGGACATCAGTTGTTTACTCAGGTTTGTTATTTATATGTTATTGCACGTCAATCACGTTTAAATAGTAACGGCAGACCCCAAGGGAGCGCAAACTCCCAAGCGCCAGAAAGAGGGGGAAAATGTTGGCGCCAATAGCCCTGTGGTTAGTGTGCTGAAATATAGTGCCAGTGCACTTGCAGCAGGATCCGAGTTTGATTCCTGTCTCAAGCGTATTTTGCCGGTCCCACTCCCCGGTCTCTAACCAAAGCTTTCCTGTCTTTTCTTCACTGTCCTATCAAACAAAGGCAAAAAGCCCCTAAAATATGAACAAAAAATAGAAAGAAGGAAAACGCGACGCAGCCAGCGTTTGCACGTGTTTTTACACGCAACATTTGAATGGTCCTAACATTTCTATGATAAAACAGTTATCAAACATTAAATATTTAGCTACTTTCATCTTGCTGGATCTTTCACAGTTAAAGTGGACCTTAACCTCGGCTTCTGTCTGTAGCAAATCTTGCCTTCTTTCATTTGTTTGGCCACCTCAATTAGATTGATATTGACGAGCTCATATAAATTCAACTTCATTCCATTTCGACACAGCAAGGTAAACAAGTATGTTGTACAATATACATTATACAATATTAATTAGTGTAAATGATTATTTGTATTAAAATTATTAAATAGATGACAATAAGACCTCTCTACTACCCTTAACCTCACCATACACTTTATACACATTATAAACACCTGTAAATAAATAAATTAAATAAATATAAAGTTGACTGACTTTCTTTATGCATGTATTAAATACAATAAGTATGCTAAAAATATTGCTATAACAATGGCTGATAACATGTAGAGAGGATTGTATTTATATTGTGACAGCCCTAGGCTATAGATCATATAAACATTTTTAAACAATATATTTCTAAAAACATGATCAGTAATATTCACCCTAACTCAGTACACTAGTTATTTTTCAAAAGTTGTTTACAAAAAGGGGCAACAGTGTCAGTTTGAGCTAAAATATCGCTGCTGTCCTTTTGAAACCTTGTATATCATTTTTTGTGATTTTTATATTTTGCCATATATCATTATTATTAGTCACCCTTTATATTTGTCACTGGGTTTTGCAAATATCTAACCAATAAAAAGTATAAAAAAGTGCTTGTCGACTTTTAAAAAACATTTAAGTCAGTGTTTTTCCATTTCCTGAAAACCAGTGAATCTGGACATACAAGGTTTTTGAAGGACATCAACAATATGCTTGAGCTAAAATATGACCACATCCCATGTTTAAAGAAAAAAAACTGAAGATGGAAGAGAAATGTAGAAAATATTTCATTTGCCTGTACTGTAAAGATTCGCTTAATAGGACTAGGTGTTATAATCCCACTATTTCAGCACATTAAATTGTGTTTAGGATCCATAATATTCTAACTATAACTAAGTATGAATTAGTGATACAGCCAGATATTTTATTCCAAAAATGGCATTTGCACCACAAAATAAATGGTAATTAAAGATGTGATGAAAATGACATTTGTTTATGACAGGTCAACTTCTCCCTCATGAATAAATTAGTAGACAAATTAGGTGTGAACAGTGTTTTACGGGAATTTATTTTCTAAAACTGACCCCTAGTAAAATGTTCACTAGCCCAAAGAAAAAGCACAACTGAGAACAATGTCCGAAGCCTGAGTTTCATATCCGGTTGGCTCAAGCGCCTGTAAGCTGTTCGACAGGTAATTTTATAGCCTCATACAACCACCCTTTGGGTTTCATTTTATTCTGGCAAATAAACCGCTGTTCTGTCAGCAAGTTTTTTCGCGAGGCCTTTATTTAGTTGACAATATCGGTGAGACTACTTAAATATTGTACACTTATTTCTCCATAGTCTTGAAAACTGTACATCAGTGCCTGGAGCGGCACAAGTAAATGTTTCCATTTTTCCATCGGCACTCGCTCATAGTCTGTAAGTACTCTGCCCACACAGAAGTTAATTAGCCTGGAGAAGAATAGAGTTTAAGTCACTTCTGGGCCAGACTGAATCTGATGTCCAAAACAAAGTGAAAGTTCGCCAAATGTAGGATGGTTGTCTGAGAGTATCTATAATTTGAGGAGTCTTAAGAATTTGGTAGTGGTTTTATGACTCACCAGAGCTGTTTGATCAGAATCTCTAAAAGCAATTACACTGTAGAAATACACTAGAGAATGAAATAAATATGGCAGCCTAAAGATAAGTGCAGCTGGCTTCAATAAAAATTCACAAGCACTCAAAAATATTGCTGTGCACCCAGTTTTCAATCCGATTTGAAAAGGTGCCGAAAATTTAGCTTTAACAGCTGAATATAAACTGAAAGGTAAGAATGAGCTTGATGCGTCCTCACATGTTGTTTACACTCTCTGCAGCGGAGTCAACGTAATAGAAATGGTAAAATGACAAGTCGGTTTTTAGAAAAACAACAAATTAAAGTGATAAGTGATTAAAAGCCTTTTCATATAGACAATTTATTATAACATTATTATATTATTTTTACACAAAACATGGACACACATTCACACTGCATTTATTAGTTAATACTGCAAAATCTGAATCATCAGTTACAGTATGCATAGATGGGGATAAAACAGTAAAAGTAAATACAGTAAAAAAACTAAAAATAGTAACGCTTCCTTATGCTTTACATGTACTGTAATGTATCTATAGGAACTCACCTGATGGGGTGATGTGTCTCCAAGAGATTTTTGGCTCTGGTTTCCCACTGGCTGAGCAGATAAGCGAAACGTTGCTGCCTTCGTTTACCGTGACGTCCGATGAAATGTCATAGATTTTGGGAGGAACTAAAAAACAAAACAAAGACTCAGACACACAAAGCTGTAAATCTCATGCGTTCTACTGTATGCCAAATTCCTGGATTAAAATTGTTCAAACAACTTAGCTGTAGCTATAAGCTGCAGTCTTCTGGGTTCAAATGCCATTTTAAAAACATTTTATGCAATGTAGGTAAATGTATTGGATGTTAGTTACTATTATAGCACCACATTTCGACCAAACTGCAGGCTTTTTCAGGCTTAGCCCTTTCATGGGTCCACCAAGTTTTATGACAACCAGCCATTGTTAACCTTCCTTAATGTTAGCTGAAAGCAAGATATGAGTAAATTGGAATTGAGTAAATTAGACCATGCTCAATTTACTAAACGGGCCTATGGGCACATTCTGAATTTCCAGTTCAACATGTTTTTGACAATTATTGACAACGGGGCCTCAGAGAATCTTCCTGTCAAAAGTTTTGTGTGATATTCATGAGCCAACGAATAACGATAAACATTCATCTCTACAATACATCATTAATGAAAAATAAACTTGCTCTATAGCACCATTAAGCTTTTTTTTATCTCAGTTTAACTGAGGTCTCTGTCATTTAAGATTCTGATGCATTCTGGTACAGTTGCATGTACCCATTGTTGCGTGACATTTAATATCTTTGTATTTTTGTCACTACAAACAACAACAAAAAAATCTTCCTGCAAATCTTTGCTCACCTGTCGTCACACGCGACCTTCGGGTCTCTCTTCAAACCTCGATTTCAATCATTTGTGGCTGTAAGAATAAATGTCTGACCTCTTGATTTTGCTCTACTGCTTGAAAAGGCTATAAATTACCAGGAGACTGCAAAATCAGCCATTCCCTTTGTTCATTTTTGAGGTCCGGCACTGATTCGGTGCCAATCTGTTTGAAGTGAATTGCATTTAACTAGACCAGCTTTGATTTTTTACTTCATTCTCATTATACAAAACTATGCATTTGTTGGCAGAGATGCAAACATTCAGAAGAATGATTTTCTTCCCAGACAATAAACTCAGTTGTAATTATCTTCTCTTTTGTTGCAACTTCTAATTAATATCCTTGGTTATCCTGACACACTATACCCGCAGCATGCATGCATAACTAGCTACGATATATAATCATAAATGACGGATATTATAGAACAAACAATGCTCGCCTAAGAAAAAGTCAATTAGAGAAAAATGCAAAAGCCCCATGAAGAAATAGTGTGGGAGTTGTGTAAGCGCATGTTTGTTAGCTGTGAGGCCTGCCCTGTATGTATATGTAATAGACAAAAACACACTTAGCAGTTAAAATTGACAATCTTTCCAAAAAAGACCAAAAAGATTGATCACTCATCCTGCACTACACACATTTTTGTCCAATCTAATCCTCTCTAGAATGATAAATGTCCCTCCCCCTAATACCACCTGCCACCAACAAGCACGTAGCAAATCATGGTTCAGTGATGATATATAACTAAAGCCCCACAAACTTGGGCCCTTCAGTATGTCCTAACAACCAGTTTAAGTAGCAGATTAGGAAAGATAGTTCTTTTAAAGCATAATATATTTTAACATACCAGAGTAATTCTTTTATGTTTTTAAAGACTTGAAGTTTCTTTCTAACCAAACAGACACCATACATTATTCTTTCCGCATTCCACCACTAAACGCTTTGTACGCAAACATCAGCATCATTCACCCCTACTCAGCCTGATGTTAAGTTTAGTTCTTGCTTATCACGCTTCCAGAGATCTCTGTGGGTAAACGGTTCAATTGAGATTCTGATGTTCCACCGTGGACCTTGTTTGAAAGCTCTCTTCAGACACACAGTCTCCACTGCAGGTTTACTCGAACCTTCTCTCATTGTTAACCGTCCCCAATCACTGATAGTACAAATGGAAAATGTTGCATTCGCATAGTGATCATATCTGCCTCCAGCAGGATCAAGACCCCATTAGTCAATGTTGAAGAGTCAGGTACCGGCTCATAAAATGAGATCTGGAGTCTTTGAGCTAAATATGTTTTAGGAAGACAGAACTGATGTAAACGTATCATCATATTTTCATACGTTCTACAACTTTTTCTGTGAATATGCACCTTTTGATTTGACTTTTAATATTGCGTTTTTAGATATGCCTTTAGTGTTCAAATGCAATTCTAGTGGAATTGTGTTGAGAGTTGAATTGAAGGAATATCTCACACTTTGACTTTCATTGCTGTTTTTGTTTTGCGTACCACCTGTGAATGTGGAGTGTATCATCAGGAATGAAAGCGTGTGTTTTCAAGTACTCACATGAAAAGCTGAGAGGGCCAATACGCCTCAGCATTCCACAGAACATGCCACCATAAACAGACAAGAGTGAGTTACATAGTTACGTTGAATAAAAAACACCATATCCTGTCAGTTCCCATGTTAATGGTAGAAGATCATTGTTAACCTTTTCAGCACCAACATGTAACTAATACTATTTATTTATTTTTATTAAAAAGTATTTAAAGTGGTTGATCATTTTACTTATTACAACTAATCAGTGACCATCAAAACTGCATATTTGAACATTTTGTTCTGTGAATATTTTTTCCTGCCTTAAAATAGCTTGAATGTAACTCTACACCCCAGCTTCATTAACTATACACAGATACATGAATATGCCCCAGCTGACATGAATGAAACTGACAGCTGATCGTTTCAGAGCCTAATCTATGTGGCATCCTTGCATATCTATGGCTGGAACTGCTGATCAACCGTGTCAAATGAGTTGATGTGATTGGTTACAGGTTTATGACATCACAACGACATTTTTAATGGGAAATTTCAGTTTTATGGAGAAAATACTCAGCAATGTTTTAAATGATATACATATATACATTAGCACATGGTTTGTCTTAAAGCATATTAAAAACATAAAACATATAAAAACATTAAAAACTTGATTTTCACCACAAGGGGTCTTTAATTAGTGAACTCACAAAAGGGTTAGAAAAACTACAATACGTACATTTTTTGGATACGCTAGCTGATAGGCAGGCACTATCGGCAAAGATTATTGATACTAATCAGATGCTACATGCTATTACTATGAATTGGGAAAATATTCAAAGCTCAATACAGGCACTTTAGTCTTTTAGCACTTTTAAACTTTTTTAGTAAAAAGAGCCAATCATTAACCGTTAAAGACTGACAGTTCTCTGGGGGAGGGGCTCTGCACTAAGTGTAGGGTTGGGAATCGTTTCAATTTTATCGATTCCGATTCCAATTCTGATTCTGCTTATCGATTTCGATTCTTATCGATTCCCAGTTTCGATTCCACAGTTGAAGTAAAACATTTAGATATCAACCTGTATGGTCATTTAGCCTGCTTATTGACTCGTTTGCAAAATATATTTATATAATTATGAGCACCACTTTGTGTATATTTACACATAGAAACACACCTTTTCTGATTTATTACAATTTGTATTATCATAGTTGAACTACATCATGGTTAAACTGCAGTTACTATAATGCAACTACGGTTAATTTGTGATTCCTGTGCTTTAATGCAAATTCTATAGCTAAACTATGCTTACTATAGTAAAAAATATCGATAATTTTCATAAGGGCTTTTATTGAGATATCAGCAGATCATGCAACGCATGTACTTTTCTGAAAATATGCACACAGGAATTTTAATCTCAAGTATCCGATTCCTTTTCTTTCGATTCCGATCCGATTCCTAGCCTTTCGATTCCGATTCCAAATTGAGATAACTCCCCATAGACATACCTAGACGCGGCATTGGCCACTCTGCTCCACTGCTGCGATAGGTCAACAGCGCCGCCATTTTAGGTAGGGCAAAAGTCCAGTAAACTTATAGAAGTGAATGGGAGAGCTGAGCTTTTTCGGCATTAAAGCACAATCACGTTTACATTTCTTAAAACATTTCAATGGTTTACGATTTACGCAGAGGACAAATTTATCATGTCCCTAGGTACTTAATTTCAATATAGTTATATTTTAAAATGAATCGTTGTCATAAGGAATTGTGAAATATACATTAATTGCACCTGTTATTCAGGAGAATCCACTAGATGGCACCATGTTCAGTGATATGTTCGGGATATATGCAGGACAAGCAACAGAATAAAATAACCTCACATGGAAGTTAGTCGAGAATAAAACACATCATGTTGAGATTGTTTCTGAGTTTTATTTAAATCATTGAACAAAACACCCAAGGAAAAATTATGTAATTTACATATTATCTAAAAAAATAAAGATTTTTAATTGGGGAAATGGCTTTTTCTGTCATCATTTTATACAATTTCAAAAAGAATAGATGGTCTTTTATAAACCATTATAAATAGTATGAAATATTTACCCAAGATTAATATATAACCAGGTTTCCCCAAGATTTTTAAGTGAACGAGCTGTGTTCTAATCATGCGCATTTCATCTACCTTAAATTACATCACATTAGCGATGTGTACACAATTATTAAGCCTAAATGAATCCTTGACAAGCTTGGGTTTTAACAGTT
Organism: Triplophysa rosa; assembly: GCF_024868665.1. Lineage (NCBI taxonomy): Eukaryota > Metazoa > Chordata > Actinopteri > Cypriniformes > Nemacheilidae > Triplophysa > Triplophysa rosa. The sequence continues at coordinate 11,861,478 of NC_079896.1, read as the reverse complement.
CCGTATGACAATAAATATTTTGTTCAAGTCTAACCATCTTTAACTGGAGCCATAACGTCTGTACTCCACGTATAAATAATCAAGTATTGGAATTAGTTGAGAAATGAAACCACAGCTATACCATTCACTTGTATGTGTTTATAGTCTGCTTTTGCCTGACCAATATGGCGGCGGCGTTAACGTACGATCCAGCGGACAATGGCGCGTCTAGGTATTATATATGTCTATGAACTTCCCTTTAAAGGGGTCATATGGCGGAAGTACGTGTTTTTCTGTGTTTTTGGTGTGTTATAAGTTACCCATGCATGTATTAGACACGTAAAATTGCACAAATGAAAGTGTGGGAACAAAAGATGCATTCTATCTAAAAGCGAATGCTCAACCAGACTTGCCTGAAACGCCTCGTGTAACCACACCCGGCGAATCTACGTAACTTCGTAACATGATTTGACTAAGACCGCCCAAATGTATACGCAAGTAAGGTGGGCGTACCTGTCAGTACAATTGCTCTGGAACCCGATGTTCCAAATATGGTAAGAGGCGTTACATTTCCGTGAAATGCTTGCAGTATTTGACCAATCACTACGCACTGGTGAACTGGCCAATCATAGCACACCTCGCTTTTTAGAGCGATGAGCTTTGTAAAAAATCAGCGTGTTTCAGAGAGGCGGGGCAAAGAGGAGATACAAACATGCACGGTATGTGGAAAATACAACGTTTTTTAAACTTTAAATGGTGTATACACATTGCGTTACATCTAAAACAAACAATAATATTCGTTTTAGCCGTGTCATTTGACCCCTTTAAGGTACTTTTATTGACTAATTATTGAGTAATTAGCCAATCACAGCAATGTACTGTAGAGATTGTGCCTGATGTAACTATTTCGCGTGCCACATTCGAAGTATGTACAGTACAAGACCTCAATAAAAAACACAGTCCGCTGATTTCGCTTTTGAAAAGTGTTACTTTCAACACTATTGAATGTCATATTTTGTTATATTTGTTTTGTGAACATTTTTTGAGGAGTTTCTGCCTCCCTCGCAATCCTCACAGAAACCGCCCTTGTTTTCATCCTCGTCAAGCGTCAACTTCAAAGCTTTAGGCCTTAGTTATTTTTAACCTGTTTATTTCTACACAGACCGTTCAATTGGTAAGGTAATGACGACCACAGAAAAACAAGACAACACAAAAGCCCTACCCCAAGGCCCTATTCAAGACAACCTGACGCTTTGTTTTCCATTTAATTCATTAACTGCTGCCCGATTGTCATGTTTGTCCATTCCACTCTAATTTTCCCTCCTCTGCTCGGCAGGAGACACTGAGATGGAGCTGCCATGGCTGACGGGGGAGGCATTATCTGTCTCACAGCCCCAGAGTGAATAAATAAGCCTCTAATGACGCCACCTTGAATTACTAAAGCGCTTACAGCTAATAAAATGCAGGGTTTCCTCTGAATAAAGTGGAGTACATGCCTTGCATTTCTATATTCTGACAGCATCTCCAGGGCTGACTGCTGCCACCCCAATTCCAAGAGCCCATTGCTTCACACCTACTGCCAGCCCACATTCCAATTATGGAGCTGAGGGAAACGTAGGATTCCTGTCATGATGCACACTAGCAGTGGCAACAGGCAATAAAAATCAGATACAGGCTTAAACATTTGTGTTGCCTGCCTTATTTTTAGTGCTACTGAATGAAAAAATAAGGCTGACATATAATAAATGCTTCTATATTGTGGATATTAAAGGCAGAAGTGAAGTAAATATATAAATGTTGAATGTTTCCATGACCTATAAATGGTAAATTAGGCAATACTACAAAACATGCACTCTATTGCACAGCTGAGCCCTTCATTAACCTTTAATATCTATCGAACAGCAAGCCAAAAATACACAGAGACCGTTCTAAAGGAATTTTTGTAGCCTGGGACGAAACAATTCTGCAATAAGCACTGCTAACTAATTCACAAAAGAGGGTAAAACACGTCTTGAAGTGGTTCAATATAACTGCCAACAGGCTTATACACTTGAGCTTTTAAATCAGAGAACTTGACATCAGAACGTTGTATGTTTGGCCCATGTGAAGGTGTTTTATTGTGTACTCGGGTGCAATGTAATGAACCAAATCGGAATGCACTTGATACAGTTTGTGTGAACTCCAGCACGGTTTACAACGGTTTCAACGCAATCGGGTCTAATTTGCGAAAGCGAACTGTTGTTTATGACGTATAATTGCCTATTATACAATAATGTATTTCTCATTGCCGTTATTCTCAACAGAAATTGCCTTTGGCAAGCAGCTCATATTCTTTGCATCTCTTGCAAATCAGACACATTGCCTGCGCGCGTTACGGTAATAAAACTAAAGAGACGAAAATATACAGTAAAAGTGAAAAGATGCATTTTTGACTCATTCTAATCCAGAGCTGTTACCTTGCAATGGCGGTAAACATTTAGTCATGCCAGTTATGATGCCGATGACGCCGTTCAAGTGCTGAAAAGAGGTCTGTTCTTGTCAACGCTCACGATCGTAGAAAGCAATCTGAATTAGGTGTGAAAACAGCCTTCTGTCTAATGGTCCTGTTGTGAAACTCATATAATTATACAGACAAATTAAGCCATTCCACACGGTTAAAAAACAGCATATACAGGATACAGACATATGTACCATTTACATTCATTTTATAAAGGTCATACTAAGAGAAATGCTTGCATGAAAATAGATGGCAGGGGTCAATGGGAAAGTAATACATGACGGCCAAAGCACATCAGCCAATTGCAACACAATCTTGAGCGAGCCCAACTATTCTGTATTCTGAACAGCGCATGTATACCACATACACTGTGGCTCTCTTCCAAAACCTAGTGAGCTGCCTATGTAGGCAGCATTTTGAGGTATTCCAGGTGCACCGACGCTGTTCCAAATCATAGGCGGCATAAGTAAGCTGGTAACGTGCAGGCAATATTTCAGATAATTTAACAGAGGATCGTAATTATTGTAACAGTATTTTGAACATATTCATTTATACTACACCATTAATACTAAACAATATAGAAATGATGAAGGATTTAAATCAATATTTTAGTATTTTGTATTATAATTAACACTTAAATGGACAGTTCACCCAAAAAGGAAAATTCTGTCATCATTTACACACCCTCAGGTTGTTCAAACCTGTACAAATGTCTTTGTTCTGATGAACACAAAGAAAGGTTTGGTTATTGACATTCTTCCAAATATCTTCCTTTGTGTTCAGCAGAACAAAGACATTTATACAGGTTTGGAACAACCTGAGGGTGTGTAAATGATGACAGAATTTTCCTTTTTGGGTGAACTTGCTTTAAATAACATTGTGTTGAATGGTGAATACATCATTTTAAATAAACAATGCAAACAAACACTTATGAGAACACATTCACTTTTATGTATCAGACTTCCCAAGTCATTAATAAAAGATAACACATAATGGGAGCGGATTTAAATATGATCTTTTGATACACTATTACAAAAAGCAGTGATTTAGCGAGTTATGCCCTCAACACCGGGTGCCTTTTCAGATACCTTTGACTGACAAAGCAAGGGAAATATTAATAAATGTTTTCAATATCAGAAAGTATTGATAAAACATACAATTATCAATACTTGATAATATTATTTATGAAATTATATTTATGTGTACTATGTATTTTCATGCCAAAGCCAAACTCTAGACTTCTCCATTTTACTTTGGATGTTGGCTTTCTGCCCATGTAGTGTACAGTAGTTACAATCGATCTAAACAAGCTAGCAAGAGTAACACAACATTTGTCTGCAATGCTCTTTATGCTTCATCCATGTGTACCATTCGTACAAAATATTTCGAACCGCTTGCCATATTGTGATACAAATATGTACATAGATTTTAAATGGACCCATGTGGCTGGAAGTGGAAATATGCAACATTGGCAGATTCTACATTCGTTCTTAAGAGGTTCCCAATTCCCCATACAAGCTGAAGGCTGTAAACACCTACCAAGGTAGATCCCTAATTAGGTGTCATACACAACAACAAAACACAAAACCTGACAGATTCGCTAACCCAGTGGGATTCCAGCTGGTAATGCCAGTGAGAATGTGCACTACCCAACAGTACCTAAGCTCTCCTGGTACATCGTGTACATTTGTTGAGTTAATTGAAATGTAGCGGTTATAAGTGTAGCACTATCAAGTGTATCAATACATGATTTATTGATCTTTGCAGAAAAGTCAACGTGAAATCTAAATCAATGCTGTTTACTTTTCTGCATGTTTCTGGTCCCATTGTGCATACTGCTATTTCAGATAAAAAATGTTTATCTTTGTAATTTTAGTAATTTAAAGTCACTTTTTACATTCAATAAATTCTTCGTGGACAAAATCTAGTTCCACCTGTTCTGGGCATCGGACATCCCTATTAACTCAGTAATACATCAGATTAAGAAAGTAAAATGGATTTTATTTATATAACACAATGTTCTGATGCTGTATCGTTTTAGTAATTTCATCACATCTCATTTTAAATATTACAATAAAAGACATTAATATATTAAAGTATAGAAGTGACATTCTTCAATGACCACATTGCTTTGGCAATCCGAGCATCAATCGTTGTATCAATTTAATCTATAGGCTGTTATGCTGAGTGCTTATACTGTAGTATACATAGAAATATCATGGATGAATGTATTAGGCATTCATTAAAGGATCAACTTCAAGACTTCAGAGTTGCTGTGAGGTGCAGACGGACAAGTTGGGAATTTAAAATGAGGCTTAATATTTTATGCCATTTTAGATGAAGTTCAAAACATCTTAACCTAGCTGGTTTCATGAAAAAAACGTAAGCAAACGGGAAATTCAAATGGAAATTCACCATTCAACAAGAGAGACCCTTCAAATGTAAGGATGTTGAACTTTTATTCAACTTCAAGTGGAAATCTTCCATTCACCTAAAAAGACGTCATACTTTTTTTGATTTTTGCTGCCATGACAAAATTACACAACAGTCAGTTCCTATTTTCTGATTTGATTGGCCAAGTGGCGTTTCAAGAGTGCCGTTTATTTATTTTAAACAACAATCAGTCCCGGTCCTTGAATCTGATTGGATAAAAAGCACTCCAAGAGTGCAGCTACAGGGCCATAACACAATCTTGCTCGTATTGCTTTAGAAAACAAAGTAAATCAAACAAAAACTAAAGAATAAGACTGATCACAGAACACATTAGGCGGATCGGGGAAATTAATGTCAGTGCGTTGCCTGGCAATAAGTAAACGCCGTTTTTTGCAGGACTATTTTAGTTGCCGGAGGATTAAGCCATATTTGATCTAAATTTTGATCCAAGTACTCAATTCCAGGCTGCATTATGGTTCGTCTAGCAGAGGCTTGATAAACAAAATACTGGTTGCTGATGACTAACAGACCATCACTCATAATATTTAGATAAGTTAGATATATAGACGACGTGTGGAATGGTAACACGCCGGATCTGTCATTCAACTAACTGAGCGCATCTATAAAGGACAACGTGGTGGTCTGAAACTGCTCCATTTAATAGTGACTCACCAAGGACTATGACAAACGGCACTGTCTGGCAAACAAGGCTAAGATTTAAGTGGTGGAGAAGATGGGTGATTATTCTCTGAAAAATGCGTGTGGGCTATTCTTATTCGATCTCTGCAAAACAAACAAGCACACTCATTCTCTGATGATGCCTAATATTGACCGGTTGCCTTGGAGGAATGACCCAGCGAAGCGGTTTTGTCCACACAATGTCCAGATGTACAGCCTAGAGCGAGCCGTCTGTTCATAAAGGGCAAATAAGAGAAATTAATCGCATTATGTTGGATCTGCAGTTCCATGGTTTTGCCATTGTAAGGGTCAATCTAGCCGTTTCATTTTTTGATCAAATTCAGCAGGAGATTTAGTTTGCCACCGACCGAGTCCTATTACAAAGCAGCTGCACATCATATCATTCCCGCTCTCTCTCTCTGTAACCGTCGTCATTACACGAACAGTGCTTGCATATTTTCTTACAAGCGCTTATCAATTATCCCAGATCATGTAGAGATACATGCAGTTAATAGATTTAATTTAAGACGTAAGATGATCATTCAACAGCCTATGACGGTAAATAGGCGGATATTTAATTTGTTGATTATAATCACATACAGAAGTGACTCGGTGATAGGCTATAGGTTATGAGTTACGGTAAAACTACATCTATTCAAATATTATTGGTCTCTATGGCGTATCTGCAAGTTGTGATATTTCTCTGGTTAATTACAGTCCGTGGGTTTGCGATGGTTAAAACAGGGCTCGGATCTTAATATACTGTATTTACCACTGCTGAGAATCAACGCCTCCCACTGTGGTGTCAACCGCATACAGCGAGTTCACACTGTAATAGAAAACACAGTTAAAAACAACCATATTTTGGAGAGCCACGGTCAGGGGGTTCACATAAACATTCAATGTAAAAATATCTTCTAATGACTAAAGAGCCAGTCAACAAACAAACATATACACAGCAGATAAAAAGAGTAATGTAATGCTCATTTAAATGTACAGTTACTGTCAGGGATGTATAGTGTACCATAAACTTGTATGTATATAGGCCTACTGTAAATGTATGTACTTACTAGTGATTACTTCAATTATGAAAATCATTCATATTGATATCGTACATTGTGCCCTATAGAGTTTATACACTAACGATAAAAATGTGTATATGCCTGACTGAATTTACAGTATGTTTCTCATTTACACTTGAAATGAGATTTTAAATGATAAATATTATTATATATATTATGATATTTTCATGGTAATTATTTTTCTTTTATCTGTTCCCTTTATTTTTCTAATGCAAAACAAAGTGCTTTGTGGTGGTGGATGATGGAACGTTACTGAGTATGTGCACATGTTTGCTTACTTCCTTGCATACATAGTTGTTAAGATGCTTTAGTAAGATACTTCTGCTTTTGGTGTGTTATCTCTGAGCAGGGTAAAATCATGCACATGCAGAGCACATGCCCTTTTTGCCCGTACACTCTGAAGTGCCCTTTTATGGTGGTGTTTTTTTTTCATAAATTAAAGGCAGGATAGGTGATCCTGTCCAGAAACATTTTTTGTCATGCTGGTTGGAAATCTCTTTACATCCTAATAGCAATCAAGACGTATAGTGGTCAAATAATATTTTTAATATTATAAATCGTCTGTGAAAGGCGTAGGACCAAAAAAACGTTCGCCCAATCAAAACGTTCTGGCCACTGTGATGTGTACATTTTCAGCCAACGTATTTTGCATACCACTTCGCACCCTGTTCACGCAGACATCATACGTCATCAGCGCGCTCAAGTCCGCTGTGTCAATGTAGGGAGAATGGCGGACAATCAGCAACCATCAAACTTTCCTCCGGAACCGACAACAAGTAAATCTACAAAACGAAAGTCAGTTTTTGAAAAAGCAGTGACGAAAAAACGTCTGGATCATGAAAGAAGAAAAACTCGAATTAACATCGGTTCAGCTTTTACACGATGGAGACAGGGTCTGAAAGACGATACCATGGTTGCTCTCTTTCTTTTGGACAGGTATGTACATGCCTCGAGAAGAATTTAATGGATTTAGTTTGTAATTCGTTATGTGGATTTTCGAAATACATTCATGTTTTTGGAGGAGGCGTGGCTTTGGACGGCGAATCGCATAGAGGATTACAATTTCAGTGCTAGCAGGCTAAAGTTAGCACCTTTCCAAATCAACCACCCCGCCTTTAAATCAGTTCTATTGGTCACCCTTTACGTCTGTCTGCCTGTTTTACAAATATTTAGCCAATGAAAGGCTAAAAAGAGCTTGTGACTAAATCTTGTTAGATACGCATAAACTGTTAGTCAAACCTTGTGCCCCCACCCCCTCTATCTTGACTTCCTCCTTCCACAGCAGCTGAACGTATTGCAAGGGTAAATAAAGATCTTGTTGTTTGAATAAGTACAGCGTTTTCTTTACGCAAGAAACATTATGTCTAAAATGTTCATATTTTATGTATTTGAGGTCTGAGACATTTGGGACCGGAGGGCTAGCATTTGCCTGCACTTGATAGCCTGTGCACACAGTAGCACTTCATCTTTTATAAATTAGATTTTGGCCAAATGTATTTTACAACAGGAAAACTGAGCACCCATAGCTACAACAATATTGTAACCTGTGGATTAAAACGGTGACGTCGCCGTTTTAATGTGATGGACAAAGTGCACATTTGCACACATTCGCTGGTCAAAAACACCGTAACGTTAACTGCATTTGAGTTTGACACAAAACGACTGAGTGATCCTCGTCTAGGTAAAATATATATCTAAGAAATGTGTTTTTTGATTGATGATTGATTGATGATACATTTCATTTTTTAATCAATCGTATTGTATGGTAGCATGGTTAATTCATGCTTAAGCTGTAAAAACGGATTTGGAAAGGGCTTGAAACCAGCTTTCATATGACATCCAAACCTTTTACAATGTACAATTTCACCATGTGATGGGTTTCTCAGATGGCATCACTTTTTCAGAATAACATGTTTTTCTGTCATCCACTAGCGTTACATTACACCAGTGTTTCTCAAACTTTTTCTGCCATTCCCCACTTTGGAGGTAGGGAAGGGTTCCGAGCCCCACCTGTCTCCAACCGCCCCAACAAAATGGTAATAAACATGGATGATAGATATGACATGATGTTGTTGAGCTGGCATCGTGATTCCAACAAATGTTTCACCTTCGTCACGTGACTCTCGCTGCTCTGTGCTGCGGGCTGCGCGTTGTAAACAAATCTGAACAAGGCTAAGATTCATAAAACCTCGCACTGGACAGATCAGACTAGCCTGACTTTATAACTGTGTAGCTCGCGTTGTATAAAGGAGACGCGCCTCACTTTATAACTCTTTTAATGAATATAACATCAGAATAAGAATACAATCAAGCCTCATTTTATAACTGTGAAGCTCGCGCTGTAAAGATGCCTGAATTGATAACTGCCCAGCTCGCGCTGTATAAAGATGTGTCTCTGCGCAGCTCATGGCAGCTCACATTAAAATGCCACAGGGCGATGTCATCACTGTACAGTTTCACTGTAGCCATCGCCCGATGCTAATTTGGTAAACATCGCCCAATTTTAAGTACATACACAGTGTAAAAACACTTTCATTTTCTAATAATAGGCAGCTATTGTTACCTTACTTCTTGACTGACTCTCAAATGATTAGTTTGGCGATTCATCTGTCTAATCCCTTCCTTTCTGTTGGCATACTTTGATCTGATTGGTCAGATGGTCTAGTCTGCTGTGACTGGTCTGTCGCGTGCAGTGTCGCAAATGGCGATTACACGGAATGACGCAAATCTGACCCGGAACTGAAATTAGAACGACAAGCGACTTGTTCGCGTGATTCAGAGTCGACTCCTTTTTTTCCAAGCCAATAACTTTGTTATTCGTTCACTTTCGGCTTTACAACTTGGAAGACTGCTTACATTCACACACACACAGTAACATTACACACTGAGTGTAAAAAATGTAATTTTAAGGACATTGTAATAGTTACTCTTTAAGGGGCGATTCACATTTCATGTCTTTGGCGTGCACAAGTTTGTTATTTTAAATGTAGACACGCGGCAGAGAGTGCGTAAATAGGGAGTGAAGGTGCATATGGTGCGGCGCGCACATTTTTCTAGGCGCGACGTTGTGGCATCGAGATGGGAATAATTCAACTTTACAGAGTGCCGCGTGTGCACCACGGGTCATTTGACTAGAGAAAGCACCGCAGCTCGTGTTTTCCGCACGGTTTTAGACGCGGGGCTATACCTGCTGCTGTGACTCCTGTCACTAATATTAACCTAAGAACAAAAGAAAGAAGAAATGAATGTGTTTTGTAGCTTAAATGAGTGGTCTTCTGTATTTAATTTAGAATATAGCAGTAAAGACTGTAAAGTGTTTGAGAACTTCATTCAATTTCTGTATATTTCCTACATGTTAGACTACATGTTATTAATAGTTAATAAGTATAAAGCTTTTGAGACTATTATTTTGTTTGATTTAATTTGTCATTAAGATGTGACCAATAAAAAGGGGGGTGTCCTTTTTTCAGTTTCAGCACATTTCCCCCGAAGGTTCTGTGCACGGCCCTGGTATAAATACTGTATATTGTGTTTCCACTTCCTTTTGTCTTCTCACTGCAGAACCTTCTGTAATGTATGTCAGATGATCTTCTTGCAAGACTAAATGATCAAAGACTATTCTCTGAGTGATTTTTATTTCAGCCTCACCCAAAACTGGTTAAATATAATTTTTCTACAACAGTGAGTTGACCCGAATTGTAAGGAAAAGCAGCCAACGAGAGCCCATATGGGAACTTCTTCTTTTGTTTACAAAAAGGGCTCCAGGTGGCACCTCATGAGTTTGGATGAGAGAATGTCTAATGTTCATGGCTGTACTCTAAGGAAAGGGGTGACTTTTGTCAAAATTTTCTCCAGTAAACCAGGGAAAATACGCAGAACATCTCACCTCTGCTGTCATTTATTATAATTACCTGAGAAATATCAAAAACTGATAATAGTTATTTACTTAACAGTAAGACAAAACACACACACAAATCCACACAAATATGGTAGACACACTCATATGCAAGTCATTTAGAAGAGCTTAAGAAGATTAATACTCACCAAAGTATTAATCTTATGCCAATATTTGTACAAAGTACCTGAAAATTGTTAATTTCTTCAAAGAACAACATTTGTAGAATATTTTCTTGTCACATTCGGTCAGGGAGTTGTGTAGAAAGATATCTAATAATAACAGGCAAAGCTTTCAAATAGGCAGATTAGGGGTTTCCCTCAAAGGAAAAAGAGAATATATATTTGCTGACACACCACTGACAATTACTATGTAAGCACTTTTTCCACATGGACAAAATGAATAATTATGTTGTTGACAGAAGATAGAGGAAAGATGTAATTGTGACCAAACAATGCTGAACACACTTCTCTTTAAATGTTCTAAATTGTAAACGAACTATAAAAAAGCCACTCAAGGACATTTTGCAATAAAAACGATTTAGAGAAATACAAAATGAAGTTATTTTTTACCATAGTGAAAAAGGTAATTCATCAACAATAAAACCACTAAAATATTATATTCAAATCTTTATCATTAACTCATAGTCAAATACATATCTCACAGTTGAATCAGCCGGAGAGTTTAAGTATACCTTCTGTCTTGTCCACAAGATATTTTTAACTGCTATCCATAGCCTATAATTTACACATACTTCAATTTGCATAAATGTACACAATTTACACAGACTTAAATTTTTTAATCTTAAACGGTAATTCCTTTAAACAGGGGCATAAGAAGAGCTGGAACCACTGTTTGAATAGTAAAACATTTGTTTTACCAATGTTTGATGATATAGAGCACATGACTAAATGGTTGATGATTTTAGTCATTAGTAACACATTCATTTCATCTTCTTAAGAAGACTGCACTCATCTATACATTTGAAAGCGTATTCTAGCCCTCCAGATTCTAAACATGTTGACAGCGTGGTCAGTGCCTTTGAAGTCGAAATACAGCTTCATGAATACAGATGTAAATCAGCATGACTTTATATCTGAAATAATACTAAGTTTACGTAAAATCGTATGCATATTCCAAATTTTAGCAATGAAGAGGAGAAAAATTGTTTATGCTTACTAATAATTTGTTAACAGACAATACATTTAAAAATATATATTTTTATTCCAGACAGAGGAGCTGTGGATTTGTGAAATCATAATGGTGTTTGGTGATCGTATTTCGAAGAATCTTTTATTTTCAAGTAAAACTCTACCAAGGTTGTATTTTAACACATTTATTAGATTTGAGCTGACCCTGCACGGCTAGCTTTCATAATGTATCCAAAGATATATATACAACAGATACAGATACAAAGATATTGATGAAGAACTAAAATGCATTAAATGATCAATTTAGTAGTGCCACCAGAATTCCAAAATAATATTTGTTATCAAACAGGTTTCCTAAACACTTCTCCCGCGTATTATTGGTTGGACAAACAGATAGTTCCGCTCCAAATTCACACCATTGGTTAAGTTGCTATGTTAGACCGGTCAGATGCTAAAATAAACAGAATAAAATTTTGATTTTTCTAATGATCAATGTTAGGGAAAATCATCCTACAAATGAGTTTTCTCTACATAACAGAATAGATTAGAAGAGTTTTTTTTATATCAAATTAATTGCAAACTTGCACACTTCAACATATACAATTAAGCATCAATTTTCTGCCCCCACAAACAAACTCTTGTTCACTTATTTTACCAAAATTCTCACATACACTGTCTACAATATGTCCATTGTAACTGTAATGCAGTAGCACTTACCTTTTACAATTAACTGAATGAGTTTTGGGCGTGGATTGCGTTCGCTCTGTATCGAGCAGGTATACAAGCCTTCGTCCGTTACATCCACTTTCTGTATCTGTAAGCTGTATTCATGTTTATCCCCCACATTTGATACGATGGACACGCGAGGGTCTCCCGACCACTTGTCGTTCCCTGCGTAAATGATACTGGAACGGTTTAACCATGCTCCTTTTGAGATTCCATCCAACAGATAGCATCTGAAATCAAGCCATAAGATAACAGTTTAAGACTTCACTCAAATTTATAATCATTGGTGTTGTGATGTTTAATTTTAGTTTGCATCTTGTAAGCACATGCAGCCTACATTAGGACCTAAACACAGCAAACAGATTACATGCAATCGGATCAAAGTTGCCATCTTTTAGCACTGTGCAATGGAAAAAGCCTGCATTCATCCCTTTTAAGGAGACCTTAAATACAGCAGCGAGAAAAACAAACAAAAAAAGATGTCTGGGGAATAAAGAAAAAACTATAGTTTAGATCTACATTTTATGTCAGATATAAGGGACAGCTGTACTGACGTTGTTTATGCAACTCCTCCAATAAATCAGGCATCATACAATCCACGTCACTCCACCGTGTCTGTGCACACAAGATACTGTCAAAACAATACAATTTAAAGCATCTCCTCACTCCGCACCCCTTTGATTTTGTTTCAAGGTCGTCCTTTCTTCAAGATCTTCTGTCTCGACACAAGGTTTTCAAATTGACTCACGCATGATCTTTGGCAATTCTGCTGTCAAAACTAAGACTTTGAAATAAAGAAGCCAAAGTAAACCACACAAAAAAGACGACTTGGGAAGTTCTGTCTGGTGCCACGTCTAACATCTATTTGTTACGTGTCAGAAGTGGCGGGAGCTCTATGCTGAGGGTTATTTACACAGGATGCTCCTGAGGTTACAGGTGAACCTGAGGTCAGCGTATCAGTCAGTAACTTGCAGGTCTTGGCTTGGTTCCTCACAGTCTATTGGATTTTTTTTTTAACTTTGTTGTGTTCTCATGCCGCTCTAGAAACGGAAATACAATTGATGTTACAAAGCAGGATTTTATATTTTCATTTGAGTTTACGGTAAAATAAAGACAGAATGATGAGACAAGATTGAAGATGATGGTACAGTTGAGGAAACATTTCTGTAGGGGTGGCAAGCAGAAAGTACTATTTGTGTTGGTAAAAAGTTTGACGGTTATGCATGGGAAAAAACCCACTGGAGAATGATGTGAATCAGAACAGATGTTATTAAAAATGTATCTCTGCATTAAGAAAACCAAAAACCCAAATTACAAACTAAATTTCATAATCCCAAATTGCACACTGCGTACAATATTGTAAATCATACAATATTAACCATTAAAATATTAATTTATGTTTTATTATGATAATCTTAGACATTCATACCATTCAAATTTCTTCAGGCTGTTTTAATTAACATAATATTAACTATTAAAATCTGAACCTGCCCCACGGGCTAAATCATTAGCCCATTAATATTGCTTTATCATTTTTATTATCATGGCTACATTAAGCATTAAGACTAAAGCAGACTAATAATACATTTTAAAAACACATCCATCCTCCAACACCCTGAACAGATGGCTAGTATTTCACAAATACACACATTTATAATCATTTGGGGAAAAAACATCTTTTGATGCTCCATTACAGTATCCTGTAGATGGACTTTTGGCAGCTCAGCAGACAGACTGCTCTACATGCGAGGATTATTGATATTGAAGGTTTCATCTTCAGTCCTGACCTCTAAAACAGCAGGGGGCTGGTGTCAGAGCACCTCAGACATTTTCGCGGACATACTTTACAATACCTCCTCACAAAAACCTAAGTGGTTACCACTGGGGTGTAGGCTAGGAAAGAGTTTGGATCTCTATGCGTGTTATAATTCCTTTGTGCCGCCAGGTAGGAACAGGTGAGAAAAGGTGTCAGGCTGACCTCATGCACTTTCTAGGATGTGTTAGTTTTTGAACTACTGACTTATGTGTGTCTGAAAGTATTGGAGGAAATTAATTAAAAAATACATGCATGTACAGTATTTAAGAAAACATACAAATAATAAACATTTATATGTAAATATAAATAAATACATGTAAATATTTACTAAGCATGTGTATGTGTTTAGAAATACAAAATTAGTACCTAGACATACAGTATATTATGTAAACACAAACTTTTATTCTGGATTAGGGCTGTCAACCAATTAATCGCATCCAGAATCAAAATTTGTGTTTACCTAATATATGTCTGTGTACTGTGCATATCTATTTTGTATTATACACATACATGTTTACATATTTAGGAAATATTTACATGTATTTATTTATATTTGCCAAAAATGTAAATGATACATAAATATTTATTCATTTGTATTTTACATGTTTCTTAAATATGCATGCATGTGTATGATTTTATAAATGCAAAATGAATATGCACAGTACAAAGGCATATATATTATGTAAATACAAACTTTTATTCTGGATGCAATTAAGTAAGGAATAATTGACGACGGGCTTCGGGTGTGCATTAACTTTCGAATAATTGAACTGCCTGGAGTCAATTATTCCGCTTATACCACGGTTACCACACCACAGGACATTGTTCAAATGTTTAATTTCAATGTTTTTCATGCTGTCGTCTTTAAAATGCTGTTGATGGTAGGACTACTTTCTTGCGCATCTCATTTCCGTTAGAGCGAACGGACTCGGAAGCTTGAGCCACGTGGTGTGTGTGTGTGTGTGTGTGTGTGTGTGTGTGTGTGTGTGCGTGTGTGTGTGTGTGTGTGTGTGTGTGAGAGAGAGAGAGAGAGCGAGAGATCGTGCGCACACCTGCGTGTTTGCGGTAATGTGACAGAAAAGCCAGTGATAGTAAATTATTTGTTCCTCGTATTGTTTCTATCTTCAGCAGTAAAAAAAATTACGCAAACTTTTTAGAGTAGGTCTATCAAAATATATTTGCTATCAGTTATAAGCAGCTTGAAGAGGAAAACGAATCCGTAGGCTATCAGTGTTTATTAATGCATTTTGTTTTTATACAAACCCGATTCCAAAAAAGTTGGAACACTGTACAAATTGTGAATAAAAACAGAATGCAATGATGTGGAAGTTTCAAATTTCAATATTTTATTCAGAATACAACATAGATGACATATCAAATGTTTAAACTGAGAGAATGTATCATTTTAAGGGAAAAATAAGTTGATTTTAAATTTCATGGCATCAACACATCTCAAAAAAGTTGGGACAAGGCCATGTTTACCACTGTGTGGCATCCCCTCTTCTTTTTATAACAGTCTGCAAACGTCTGGGGACTGAGGAGACAAGTTGCTCAAGTTTAGGAATAGGAATGTTGTCCCATTCTTGTCTAATACAGGCTTCTAGTTGCTCGACTGTCTTAGGTCTTCTTTGTCGCATCTTCCTCTTTATGATGCGGCAAATGTTTTCTATGGGTGAAAGATCTGGACTGCAGGCTGGCCATTTCAGTACCCGGATCCTTCTTCTACGCAGCCATGATGTTGTAATTGATGCAGTATGTGGTCTGGCATTGTCATGTTGGAAAATGCAAGGTCTTCCCTGAAAGAGACGACGTCTGGATGGGAGCATATGTTGTTCTAGAACTTGGATATACCTTTCAGCATTGATGGTGCCTTTCCAGATGTGTAAGCTGCCCATGCCACACGCACTCATGCAACCCCATACCATCAGAGATGCAGGCTTCTGAACTGAGCGCTGATAACAACTTGGGTTGTCCTTGTCCTCTTTAGTCCGGATGACATGGCGTCCCAGTTTTCCAAAAAGAACTTCAAATTTTGATTCGTCTGACCACAGAACAGTTTTCCACTTTGCCACAGTCCATTTTAAATGAGCCTTGGCCCAGAGAAAACGCCTGCGCTTCTGGATCATGTTTAGATATGGCTTCTTTTTTGACCTATAGAGTTTTAGCCGGCAACGGCGAATGGCACGGTGGATTGTGTTCACCGACAATGTTTTCTGGAAGTATTCCTGAGCCCATGTTGTGATTTCCATTACAGTAGCATTCCTGTATGTGATGCAGTGCCGTCTAAGGGCCCGAAGATCACGGGCATCCAGTATGGTTTTCCGGCCTTGACCCTTACGCACAGAGATTGTTCCAGATTCTCTGAATCTTTGGATGATATTATGCACTGTAGATGATGATGACTTCAAACTCTTTGCAATTTTTCTCTGAGAAACTCCTTTCTGATATTGCTCCACTATTTTTCGCCGCAGCATTGGGGGAATTGGTGATCCTCTGCCCATCTTGACTTCTGAGAGACACTGCCACTCTGAGAGGCTCTTTTTTATACCCAATCATGTTGCCAATTGACCTAATAAGTTGCAAATTGGTCCTCCAGCTGTTCCTTATATGTACATTTAACTTTTCCGGCCTCTTATTGCTACCTGTCCCAACTTTTTTGGAATGTGTAGCTCTCATGAAATCCAAAATGAGCCAATATTTGGCATGACATTTCAAAATGTCTCACTTTCAACATTTGATATGTTATCTATATTCTATTGTGAATAAAATATAAGTTTATGAGATTCGTAAATTATTGCATTCCTTTTTTATTCACAATTTGTACAGTGTCCCAACTTTTTTGGAATCGGGTTTGTATTTAGTTATTTTATTTATTCAATTTCAGTATATGTATTTCTTGTTTTTGAAATGCTTTGTTTATTGAAACGAACCTGTGCACGTTTCCATTTAACAGTAAAGTTTGACATTATAAATGTCAGATCAAGAGCAGGGTGCTGTATGAGGTGGTGTCCTGTAGGCTATAATAATTGAACGGCCCGTCTGCAATTATTCCTTACATATTCTACTACTGTATACTGTTATCCTGTTGTTGTGTTTCCTAATAATCTTGCAAATTCCTTTTTAAGATAAACCTTAACTTTTGGTATGTTCTGTTGTACTTTTATTTTATGAGCCAGTCAAATCAATCTCTGTGTCTGTGTATCCCTCCTTACTTTCAAGCCGCATTCAACATAGGTTTCCACTGCAGTGTTGTGAGTGGACTTCTCAATGCCGCTTACAACTGGAGAGCCAGTGTGCCTGTGGAAACGTAAAGTCAATCTTGCGCTGCAGGGAACATACGTCCCAATCGGGCTTGTCTAAACATCTTAGCGATTGGCTGTCGTCTGGCGTTTTTGGTTTTTTAACGTTTTTGGCACCCTGGGCCGCAGTCATCACTTTCTCTCCGGACTGCTGTCAATACAACAATCCACTTAGAGAGCGTGACGCTCGACATTCATAGGATTTAATGAAAACGCTTGCTCACCTTTCCTCAAAACGCAGAAAGAATCCTATGGTTAGCTGCTCTATTATTAAGCAAGGGGCTGGGCTCAAGAGAGGCAATAGAGATGCCTCCCTTTAAAACTGTATTGTTCTGCTGTGTTACTTTAGAAGAGATAAAAGAGTGTTGCAATGTTTCCTTTGAATCTATTGCAATTAAAGAGATAGTTCACCCAAAATTGAAAATTCTTTCATCATTTACTCCCTCTCTTGTCATTCCAAACGTGTATGACTTCCTTTCTTTTGCAGAACACAAAATATATTTTGAAGAACGTTAACCAAAGAATATAGGACCCCAGTGACCTCCATTGTAATGACACAAAACCACAACTGAGACATTTCTCAAAATATCTTCTTTTGTGTTTCATAGAGGAAAGAGTCAGGTTTTGAACAATACGAAGGTAAATAAATATACAATCCTACCCTTATGTCTGGCATGCAATTTGACGCCATGGTATTTTGAAATCAGTTTACAATTGTTTGGCATTAATTCAAATGCATTCATTTCAACTATTTTGTATCACTTTTCTCATAAACTGAATAGGAGTGGAAAGGTCAATTTAATTTGCTCATAATAGACTCTCAAGTGTGTTGATCACATCAAAATGTTTTATATCATATTTGTGACATTACTATGCTGCTGACCATAACTTCTCTCTGTAAAGTAATGTTACCGCAAAAACCGCCGCAGCCCTATGCATTCTGCATCCAAATGTGTGTTTCCCAACCATTGCGCTTTGTTAGCAATTTAAATAAGCATCTGCCCTCCAAGTCTCAAAACAGCAGAGAGAAGAGACCGTAATCAAGTCATGTTTGTTCTTCCTCTTTCCCTGAAATTTCCCTTAATCATCTTTATT
This sequence comes from Triplophysa rosa, assembly GCF_024868665.1. NCBI lineage: Eukaryota > Metazoa > Chordata > Actinopteri > Cypriniformes > Nemacheilidae > Triplophysa > Triplophysa rosa. The sequence continues at coordinate 11,842,827 of NC_079896.1, read as the reverse complement.
CATCACTTCAGAGCACTGCTCTGTGAAGCTCATGAGGGCAAACCTCTTCATACCCTTGGTGGGATTTTTCTTCTCACGGTCTTTTTCGAAACCACAGAGGCTTTCCAAACGTGAAACACTGATTAGGTCTTCATCCGCTGTTTTCCGATTCAAAACATGATTTCTGATTCAAGCAGATTCATAAGGCCTTTGACGTGTTTTGGCTTAAAGTGTAAGCACGCTGATTTCACTTTCGAGGGATCAAGGAAGGTCAAACACACTGAACCTGT